>NW_025321478.1:0-75800 GCF_019176455.1 Solea senegalensis
GGATCACATCACAAAATGTTTGACTTGCGCGTGCGGTCGTTGTTTCAGTGGTGGATCTGAAGAAGGCAGTGTGTGACACGAGAAGTATAAAAGACTGTGCGTACAATAGATTAATAGCAGAAATCCAGATTATATGGGCTGTATTTATGTAGAGCTTTTCTAGTCTAGTCATACCCATCCACACCGGCACAGCCGCCAGGAGCAACATGGAGTTAAGTGTCTTGCCCAAGGACACTTCAGTGTGCAGACTAGTGTAGCCGAGAATTAAACACACAACTTTTCAGTTGAAAAACAACTCACTGTACCACTGATTGCCCCAGATTAATGGAGCATACTGTAGTGGCAGGTGGGCTCATAGTTTAAGAGCGACTCTAAGCATCCCAAGTTGCCTCTCACACAGAGTTTTGTCGAACTGGTCGCTGGAGAATGCAGATTTGATGTCAACGCTCTGCAACGGTGCTGAAGAACGAGAATCCTTTTAAAGTGAATGTACAGATTCTGTTACGCCCGTTTAGATAACTACCCCACTGTGCATTTTTTTTGTCACATTTAATAGCTGAGAGTTGATGGAGCATATGCCAACACCAGATTTTCTCATGGTTTCTTATTTTACTCACTTTACTTTTTCATAACAGGAAGGAGGGACTCGCTGTGAATTCATCTCAGTCTTTAGTCCCCATGAGACCGAGACAAGGAGAAACTGGAACATGCCTTTCCAGTCTAGCTCTATCTATCCACACCCAGCCCCCCTAAGAGTCCGCCCTCTCAGCCCCTGAACCTCCCTCCCCTCTTCTGCTCCACACTGTTGACTGTACATGTCCATGCATCGGTGATAGTTTACAACAGTTACTGGTGTTTTGTTTTTTTTTTGTTTGTGCTGCTCAGCTCGAAGAGAAGCCTGCAATGTTGTTATAACTATTTTTTCTAAGGGGTTATTGGGTTGCATATGTCTTTGCAACCCAAGAATCCCCATAAGATAAAATCTTTCAGCCTGGGTGGCTCAGTTTGAAGTCTTTCTCTGAAATCGTTTGTATTAGAGAGGTGAATCGCCTCAGCCAGGTGAGGAGAGGTAGAGTTTTGGAAGAGAACCGTAACCCATAATGGGAACCAGCTGTTGCGGCCATGCATGAGAGTACCGGGACTAATTGTCTAAACACGGTCTTTGTTTTGGGCCTAGATATTTAGCTAATAAATAGCCTTTTCCACGATTTAATAACACAAACCCCTCAGCTTGTTTATTGGTCATAGGGAACGTGGGGTGGAAAGTGAAAGAGGAGGAAAAAGGTTTAAAGTCTGGATAGAGAGACAGAGAAGGGTAAAAAAAAAACTGATTAGAGAATGTGAATTCCTTGGGTGAAGGAGGAGGAGGAGAAATGGGTGGGGGGGTTTCTGTGTCTCTTCAGCCTCCAGCTCTTGCATGCATCTGCCTAACTAAGTAGTTTTTTGCAGTTAAATATCATAGCAAAGACGTCACTGCTGAGGATTAGTCTCAAAGCACAATGCTGTTTTTATGGCCAAATGGAGTCAGCTTGCTGGGGTTTTTCCCCTCTCCTCCTCCTCCTCTTCTTCTGTCTTGCTGTGCCTCTATCAGTGCAGTGCAGTGCATGATTTTGATTTTGCTCACAGTATTTCTAGGTCTGTGTGTCAGTAGTGTTGCAGACTAGGGGAAGAATAGTTTCAGTGTATGGGAAGAATCCTCCGCGTACACACGTGAGCATTTCCACCCCTTCAACACATGGCTGGGATAAAAGCCAGGAGTCTGGTTCGGCCTGGTTTTGATTTAAGTGCAAAGAGGACATCAACTAAACCACGGGCTGTCAATAAAGAAATATGAGATTTAGAACACATGGATACAGGTGAAGCACCTGTGATCAGTGTATAAACTTTCACTGATAATGTTGTTATAGCAAGGAAGTGGTTACATAAATGTGCAGATAACTAGAACAGCAGCATGTTCTACTGCTGTTTTAAATGAATCAAAAAACCTTTATTAATTTAATCAAATCAATTTCATATCATATATAACTTATCAATTTTTATCAAATGATTGATCAACTGGTTGCTGTTGGGGTTTAACATCAGATAATCAAATTATTAAATAGTAGTTTAGTGTAACAATATTTCAGCGGTGTACCCTGCAGTGCAGAAATCTATACTGCGCCGCTTTATGGATATCACATACGGTTCCCATCAGTCTGAAGACCGTAAATGTATTTTCCAGTCCCCCATAAAGCGTGTGACATGCAGCTTTGCTCGACAGTTTTGTGCTTTGGCCTCTTAAAGGGGAGTGGGGGGAGGAGCAGCAGCACCAGCTTCAAAAAAAACCTTCTCCAGATATGGTTTTATTTATTTGTTTAAGTGTAGCTTTTGTTTCAGTGTCCATCGCAGTAAGAGTTTAGACTGAAAACTCGAATAACTGCTCGTTCCCCCCCCACACACTTTTTCCACTGTCATTCATTCCCATGTGTAGGAGGCCTGATTAATGAAGAGCAGGCTTTCTGTTTTGGAGTCTCCACATCTCTGTCTCTGCTCCCTGCAGCCTATCTGCCCTCCCATGCTAATTTGACCTACAAATTCTGTCCAAGTGTGACAAATGAGGGCGTTGTTGAACTCCGGCCAAACGGCATCCTCTCAATCTTCCTGCTGCGTGTGTTTCTGTCTCCGTGTCTGTTTCATTCCTGCGGTCATGTCTTCAAATCTATCCCTTTATTTATTCTGTTTTCCAAATTCTGATTCCCCGCAGGACGTCAGGACGCGGTATCTCTAGTGACAGTTTTCTTTTTTCCCTCGTGTCAAACGAAGGCATTTAGTTTTGCTCGGAGGCCCCAGCTGTTGAGTTTGTGTAATGTAGCTGGAAAGCGTGGGACAGGAACCGAGTGACCCCCACATCTGCAGCAGCTGTGTTCTCCTGGACACAGCGAATAAGCAACACCAATATTTTATACAAATCGAGTGCAGTGAGTTTTTTCATTTTGACTGACTCACTGAGCAAGAGTTGTATCTTCATTTTAATGACCTGCAGTCCGCTGTGTTTACATTGCGCTGAAAAACACCCTCCCAGTGCGAGCGGCCACGGTGGGAAAGTTAATCCCGGTTCTCTCAGTTACGTCAAACCTGGCTCAAACGATGAGAGGCTGAAGTTTTAAATGTGGCGAACGGCTTCACTTTGCTCAGTTGGGCCTGTTGCCATCGCCCATGACAACATCCACACACATTTAACACACGCGCACAACGCATAAATACTTCTCCAGGGTTTAGTGTAAAGCAGGCCACATAAAAACCAGACGAGCAATTGGCTTTTTCCACAGCCAGTGATTACGGGACTTAACTCATTAGAGGCCTCAGTGTCACTCTTCCACTCTTGTTAGCCTGTCTTTATCGCGCTGTTTCTCTTTCATGATTGCCCCATTTTTCAACATTTCTCACCCACTTTACTACTTTTTTTTTTCAGCGTTACAAGGCCACAAGCGAGACTCCCTCTTTAGAGAAGTGTTTGAAAACAAACATGGAACCCAGTGTTTATCATGGCCTACATCTGTGTGAAATCCAGCTGGCTCCATCTACAGACCGAAAGAGGTGTGGTCTGACTTAATATGATGCACGTGTGACTTTTCAACTTCGGTTTCGAGATCTGTAACCAAAGTAGGCTTTTACAATAACTCTCTGTCATCACTTAGTGGCTGCCATACGGTATGTTACCATGTGACAGTGTTAATTTAAAGCTGTGCGTAGCCTAATCTGCTTTCACTTCCCGTCTCCTGACGGCACTTTGGTTGAGATTTGGATGTTGGCGTGAACCCAGCCATGCGTTTTATTCGGAGATTGGTGAAGTGCTGTGATTGTGGTTTTTACAGATGAGAGTACACGGCTGAGGAAAATACATTATTTGTCATTCCCGCGTGGCTGAATGATCAGATCTGTAGTGGAAAGGTACAATTTAAACTGCATTTTAAGTGACACCTGTTTCCTCAGAGTGCCATTTTTCCACCCATTTTATCTTGGTTATTAGATAATTTATGTGCGAGAGGTGTAGTGAAAGCTGTGGCATCCCAGATGAACTGTGCAGAAAGCCATCAACTGACTTTGAAATGGAAAAACCGTGTAAATATAACACTCTGGCCACATTAGAGCCTCTATTTCTGCAGAGTCTAGGCCTTCAAGTTGTGCCACTAACCCTAACCCCTTGTTTTATTCTTCCTTCCTTACTCTCTGATTTGAGTTGATGAATCCGACCTGCGTCTCCTGCACAAGAATGAAAACTATAATCTGCTTTTCCTCCTTCATTGTTAGATTGTTTTTCCCGGAGAAGGAAGTCAACTCTGAGGCTTTTGTTCTTGTTGTGGATGCTGCTTCCTCTCAGCCATTTAACTGGTCAGAGGTGCACACACACGCACACATGCAATGCCACACTGATGATGATGATGGCCTTCCTGATAATAGAAGTGTTTAGTCTGTCCCCTGTGTATTTTGAGGTGACAGACTAGCTGACACGCTGGTCTCCTGCCTAGTCACTTTATCTCCAGGCTGTTTTTTACTCTGGATTACATTTCCATCTCTTACCTCACCTGCTTTGTCGCCACCAAAATACCTCCAAGTGTTGCATGGTGTTGTATGTGAAAGTAGCTTGTAACAGAGGATCATTGTGTCTCTTCATGCAGCCAGAAAACAAAGGCAAACATTTCCGATTTTCTGATTTAATTAGATTTGACAGAAATGACAAACAGGATTGTTTCTGTTTTGAGTTTCTAGACAGACTAATATGGAGATACAATCCTCACAAAAGGTTGTAATAAGTTTATGCTTGCATTTCAAAGGCCATGGAAGTGTTTTTCAATTTCATAAAAGAAAAAGGAAAACGTTGCAGAAACCGAGAAAACAAAGAGGTTCAGTGTCGAGGGAGACGAAGAGAAAGTCAGGTTCAAAGAAGTCGTGCATAGCTGAAGTGGAGTTCCTGCTCTTTGTGCCAAGCCTGCAGACCCTCGGCCCCAGTCATAGCCCCCACAGAGTGAATTTAAGAGGGTCAACTTTAACAAGAGCCGTGTTGATTCTCTGTGTTTGCGGGAGGAAAGGATGTCTGTGTCTGTTTTTGAATAGTGGAGTTAAGGACAAGACGGGGTTGGCACTGCTTTTTGTCTTCATGTTTAAGCCCCCCATTCAGTGAAGACGCAGGGGGCAACCCTTGGTGGTCTGTACCCCGATGCTTTGCACACTTTGAGGTGTGCAGTTATGAGACTGTTTACCGAGCAACAGCATAAGGATCTCTCTTTCTTAATTATGTCCTGGCATGAATCAAAACTGTAGAATCATACCTGGATTTACAATTTACTCTTTATTGCCCAACTGAACTACTGTAATACACTATTATGTTGTGTATTAAAGCTTAAATATCAGTTATATATCAATGCTGATTATTTTTCTTTAGGGTTTTTCTCTCATAAGTTAGCTGAAGCATTAACTTCACAAATCCCTATGCACATGAATACTGATGAGTTAATTTGTCCCTAGCACTACGCCTTTTGGGTGATTTATAGGGTCATTGAGTAAGACAGCCGTTGGGGCAGCACTTTTTTACTAGTTGCACGCGGCTGTTGTCTTCACATGGTTGGCTAGGCTACAGAGAAGTACGTACTTTAAAATGAAAAATGGTGCCTATTGAATTTGGAGCCTCAGCTTCTTTTTTATTATTGTTATTCTTTATTCATTAATCTGTATAGTTCCCACTTTAAAAAATAGCCAGTCAACTGCCAGATAACAGTAAAGGATCTTTAATTTTGAATGATATGAAGCACGAAAGCAGTCAATTATTGCATTTGATAAATGTATAGGCTTATGAATGGCTGTGGAGTAAGGTAACATAATTGTTTTGCAGCTTTTCTGGTTTGTTAATGGAGTAGAGGGAAAAAAAACAGTTTTGAGCATCTAAATGTTTATATTTGCTGATCTTCTTGAGCTTTTATGACAGGTAATAGAATATATTTTATAAGACAAAGTATCTTGGGGAAATTGAATGAGGCCATTTTTTTTAGTATTTTAGTATTGTAATATTATCAAGATACACCAATTAATTGGGACATTTTTTATGCATTTCTATCTAATTGTCATTGTCATTATTTATATGTATTAATTATATGAGTTTTACTTTCTCCTAAGACACTTGATAGATGCTGCAAAATGGACTAAAACTTTGCTATTTCATCCAAAACGTTAGATTGATTTCAATTTGTTTGTAGATCCTAAAATGGACCCATAAATATTTCTTTATGTCATTTCTTTATTGCTGTTTAACTGTATAAATAGAGATAGAAATATTGGCCATCAGTCAATATATGATGCCACAGTAAAAAGTACCTGTGAATATTTTACTTTTCTCAGAGAAAACACTGTTGGCTGTTGAATATTAACACACATGCACAGATTCACACACGGTCTCAAGAACAACCAGATGACCAGTGAATTCATTCAGTTTGTTTTCACAAAGCCTGAGAGTTTTCAACTACATCCAACCTAAACCTCTTCCCACTGCTTTGTAAGTCGAGTAGAGTATACACAGGCTTAGCTCCAGGTTCTCGTTCTCTTGACAGAGGATGATAATCACACACACACTCACACATACAGGAGTTATGTTGAAAGTATTCTTGTGTTTGATCCTGGGAGATCTTGGTAGAATTCCTTCACTGGCCAGTCTCTGTGGTCCAGGCTTGAGACTAGGGGCTGGGGGGGAGGGGCCTCACTGATCCCAGGGTGTGTTCTGGTTCTGTGGGGAATGTGCTGTGTCTCAGGTCTGATCTGGGTCAGGTTGACTCGAGGCATGTGTTGTCTTTGGACTGACATGTTGTGTTGCCCATGAGGACACATGTCCTCAGGAGCTGGTTCTGATGGAATTTCACTTTGCTCATCAGTAATGTGCAAAGGAATGTTAACAATATAGAAGACTGGTTATTATTTCAGTGTTTGCTTTACCGCTAAGTCATAACACACCTGCACCTAGACTCTGTTGATATACATGACACTAAATCACTGTTCAGACGTCGAGTGTAACTGTTTCACAGTCTAATGCTGGAGCCACATGTTGAGCGGAACTGACCAGATTGTCAAAAAAATAATAGTTTCATCATTTTAGTAAATTCTCAAGCAGAAATTCCAGCAATTGTCTAGTTGCAGAATTTGCAAAAAAAATGGCTATGTTTATCCTGTTGTATTAATGTTCTTTATAAGATTAGATCTCAATTAAACAAATATATATGTATAGGGTAGTATTTTAACTAAACTATCAATGTACTAACTGGTTTCAGTCTGATCAGCTTATGTCCATGACCTCTGACCTGGAGGAGTCAGTCATGTGATTTAAAGCTCCAGGGTGTAACTTCACCAAACCATTGCTGCTAAAACTTCACTTGCATCAATAGAGGATCAAATTAAAATAAATATTATATTATTTTTTATTATAATATTTTTTTAAGTAAATAACCATCCATCTGTAGATCTGTAAATAATCATCACTATTGGGGCATAAATGTTGATAAAGAAGTTTAAACTTTTCACAGATATCATGGCTCATGGAGATGTGCTGTTTAAATGGTTTATCTCACTGGAAAAACAAGGCGCAACGATTTTAAAAAAGAAAAGTGGTAGTGAGTGATTCACCCTCATGCTAATAATCTCCAGACTCTGGCTCTCGGCTGTAGATTCACACAGAGAAAGAAAACAACATGCCTCAGTTGATTGTTTGGAGTTTCAGTCGCAGAGATTGCCTGTGTTGCTTCTGTGCTTATAAGCAAGGTTTATTTTCCTGACCTGGTCACTTCTGACCAAGTCTTTTTGCCTTTACATTTGTTTCTTTTGCACACACACACACACACACACTCTGTAAAACTGTTTACCTAGAGACTAAGCTGACCTTACCCAAACATCTCAGTCAGGAAGCAACACCACTTTCCCACCACTGGCCCAGTGCCGCAGCATTGTGATCATGAAACCTTGATGTGTATCTGCTCTCTGGTAAAAACACAATGTGATTAAGATCAAGGGCATTTGCTTACACTGCAAACACCTCAGCAATCTCTGCAAGTGTTGCCACTTTTTTTATACAATTGTAGGAATCTTTGTTCTGTTGTGTATTTAAACACATCAGCCCTTTGCTTATAGCTGCAGTGCATACATTTTTGGTGATATTTGTTAATATTCTTCCTCTTCCTTGTTTTTGTGAACAGAAACGATGCAACCTTTTTGTTTGATGGGTCCTCCATCTAAAAACGGGCTCTGTCATACAATAATTTCAGACCTGTCTGAGGTGGCGTCCGTGTGTGTAGAGCTGCAGTGCAGGGGGCGGGTGGTGGAAAGTGGCATTTATCCCTTCAAACTGCTGAAGAACACGTTTTTTTGAGCAGTAGAATTCCCTTCTGAAACTTTTCCTGGACACTTGGGTCAATCAAAATTGCCTGAAACTTGATATTGGTTTAATCACCATATCATTCTTTAAAGGAACACAGAACTACTGTATATTCAGGTGACAAGCTGCACCCAATTGCATTTTTTTGTGACTTGGTTGGTGTATTGAAGGTGTGTATAATATGCTTTTGTCTCCTCAGGTGTTCCAGGACCTGGGTGTGTTGGTGCTGTCTGGAGCTTCTGAGGGCTACAATGTATGTTTGTTTGCTTATGGCCAAACAGGATCTGGGAAGACGTACACCATGATGGGGGCACAGGTGAGGAGAATGGGTGGAGTGTGCACTCAAATGACATCATGTGTTGTTAGTCGATTTAAGTGGAATCAACGGATTACACAAACTGCAAAAAGCTGAAACATTAAGAGTAAACTTTGAAATGAAGTTGTAACTAAGTTGTACAAGTCAGCTGTCAAATGAATGCAGTTTTCTCTGTCTGCTTGTTTTGTCATATTGTCAGGACTCTATTGGGTTGACCCCTCGCATCTGTCAGGTGAGATAGTCGACAACAATTTCTGCAAATGGCAACATGAAGGAAGTAAACAGTGAGTCATTTTTATTTTGTCCTAATGTGAAGTAACTTGCATTTATGCTTTTCCACACAGGGTCTCTTTAGGTCTAAAGACACTTTTCCCGATGGGCAAAATTCAAGCAGAGTTGAGATCAGGTACTTTGTTATTATGTGACTCTCTTTGTGACTTTTTTGAAAATATTTACGCTGCAAATTATAGGCAATACAAGTTTGGTATGTGGAGTTTCCCAACAGTGCTAACCAAGTCTGAATAGTAATAATGTGACAGGACAGTAAATATGGTTTCTTGTTTGCACACAAGCAATAATGGAATAATATAATACTGTCTCTTGCAGTTAACAGCTGGGGAATTTCCATGGTTCTGTCACCCTCTAAATACAAGCACACTGCAGTAAAATGTACAGGAAAAAATAGAAGTTTCTGAGTTTGAGAGTATTGCAGAAATGGACATAAAATGATCCAGTCCTAGGATTATAGTAGGGCTGTGTCATCATCGTGTGATGTTGTCCGATCTTTGTGTCCCCGCAGCTTCCTGGAGATCTATAATGAGCGCGTGAGAGACTTGCTGAGAAAAGGAGAGCAGAAGAAAGCCTCATTGAGAGTTCGAGAGCACCCAGAGAAGGGACCTTATGTCCAAGGTGAGTGTTTACAGCAGCTGCAAAGATACATTTTACGCTACAGGTCAACAATTCAAATTAATTATAAATTAAACAGTTCCAAATATACTTTTCACAAAATAATGATGGGGAAAAAGCTATCTAATGATGATACGTTTAATTTGTTTCTGTCTTTCCCTGATTAAATATTAAAGTAGAGGTCTGTAGGCTGTCAATTCTCATTGCCCCTTTCTGAATAATTTCACTGAGATTAAAATAACAAGCCTCTGCATTGCATGATTCGCTGTGCCGCAACCTAACGTCTCAAACATATAATATGACTTTGCATGTTTACCTTTAATGGTCTTACATTCGGATGCTTTCACAGCGCTTTGACCTGTGAGAAGTGTGACGTGACCATTTGTACAGTAAAAATAATCTCACTTAACAGAGAGTTGATCCAAAGGTTAAAAAATCTTGTGTCTCGACAGAGTAATGCACATGATTTTGTTAAATTATGGACTTGGTCTTGTAACAAGGTCTGCAGTATTTTGAATAATACTCTGGTCTTGTGTATTTAGTCATAAATCACTGTGGTATGTGGTCAGGGGTGGAATTTTGTTCCCTTGTTAAACCTTTCATCGGGTCCAGAATTGGCCACGCTGGCTCAAATCCAGACTCCTCTTTTAGCTTCTGTTACTTTTTCCCTCTTTTCCTCTCTCCTCCTTCTCGCTCCATCACCTCCGCACACATCCCCCCCACCCCACTTTTTACTCCCCTGTCTGTGTCTGAAGCCCCACATCCACTTATTGTCTGTATCAGGAGAAAATCCCAGATGACCAGAGGAAGTGAAGTCATTTCCTTGTGGTTCCAGGGAGAGCACTTTATGACACAACACAGAACACTTTTAAAACTCACAGTTTTGATTTCATCTTTTACTCCATCAGCACGTGCCCCGTCCAACAACATTTTACTGTGACTCGTGTTGTGTTAAAGTAATTCAAATATTTTTATTACCGGCTAAGTGAAAACAAAGAGTATGTAACCACACAAGGTTCTGGTTTTTCTGTGCTCGTATTCAGCAGCCGCTTTAAGTCGATGTGATTCATTCTTTTAAGATGAGCATTTTCTGTTTAGGGAAATCAGGAGCAAGTATTGATGAGTTATATTTCCTGTGGTCTCGTGTAACACATGTCAGTTGTACATGCATCTCCAGTTTACCATGTAAATCTATGACTGTTTTACTGTTGGTTTGGAGTTTTAAGATTATCCCATAAAAAGTGTTTTTTTTTCATTCATCAATATAATACTCTTTCCAGGTCTGTTTTATTTCCATTGTTCTTATTTAGACACTTTATTCATTTCCAGGTTGATATACGACGTCTCTGCATTTTGATTATGTTATTCTTTGCTCAGATTTCTTCGCATTTCGTTTCTCTCTAATAAGATCTGTCCCAGCATGTGGTCTCTGACTGTAAGCAGGCCATGGACCTTTTGGAGGAAGGCATCGCCAACCGCATCACTGCAGCAACCCACAACCATGACGCCAGCAGCAGATCCCATGCTATCTTCACTATCCAATACACACAGGTCACCCACACAGTTATACTCACTGTATATGTTATCAAAGCAGACTGATGATCATTCACTGTCAATTTTTTTGTTCGTTTTGACATTCAATTACTATTGTTAGTCACTTGACATTACCTGCAGATTCCTGTCTTATTGTGCTTTTATGTTTTTTTTTTTCCTCCTCAGGCAATCCTAGAGAATAATCTTCCATCAGAAATTGTCAGCAAGATTAACCTGGTGGACTTGGCTGGGAGGTGAAACTGCTTTTTCATCCTTTTTTTTTCTTCTTCTTTATTATCTTGTCAACATCTATTAACTCAAAATCACTGACAAAACTGCCCCCTAGTGGAGCTTGGCTGCAGCCCTGAGTCTGCACCGACGCATTGTCTCCATGTGCACAATAAATCATTTGAAATGACGTGAGCACCTTGTGGTTTTTGTTTTGTTTTCACAGTGAAAGAGCAGACCCTCACTACTGCAGAGACAGACTGACGGAAGGCTCCAACATCAACAAGTCGCTGGTCACCCTGGGAATTGTCATTTCTGCTCTTGGTAGATGAAGATACCTTTTAAAAGTTGTATTATTTTAGTTCAAACCTAAACATTTTTTTATTAATTTGGCATGCTTCTACACAAAGTTTTACCATATACATTTCACCTCTCCTTATACTTCTTTTGTCATGTCTCTCAATCCTAGTAACCTTTTTACTTGTATCCTCTTTAGAATCAATTGAGGGACCAATAAACATTAATTTTTATCTCTTCTTATCCTTTTTCTTACGTTGCATCCACAGCCCAGAACTCCCAGATGTCTAGCAGCTGCCAGAGTATCAACAGCATGGCCTCGGAGGGTGATAGCAGCACTGTGGGTAGCCACAGCAGCTCCTTGTCCGGAGGAGCAGGAGGTGGAGGAGGAGGAGGGAGGAGACACTGCTTTATACCCTACAGAGATTCAGTCCTAACCTGGCTGCTGAAAGACAGCCTGGGTGGCAACTCCAAGACCATTATGATTGCAAGTAAGTGTTGTATTCTGGAATATAATTACACTTTGTTAAAGTTGGACAGATGTTTATGCCTGACAGACACTTCTGAGTGTGACATTGGATTCGACATTGCCAATTATACAATGGTCAATGTGGTTGTGATTGACTGTGATACATAAAGTGGCTGCAAATACCCTTTTTTGTGTGTACTCATATGATGGTCAAGGTTTCCAGATAGCACTAAAATGGAAAACAAAAATGTTCCCCCCTTTCTAGTCTCAGCTCACAGCTGCTTTGTCACCTGAAATGAATGTCACTTTCACTACATAATGTTGCTGTATTTGGGTCACTGTGAATATGTGTTACATCTGAAGTCTACAAGTGCTTTATGCTGGCATTACCTGAAGCTGACAGCTGCCTGAATACTATTTTAAATGCACCTGTGAACCTGTTAAAATAGTTTACAGTAATGTGTAAATGCCTCCAAAACTAAAATGATGGTTTCCCAGTTGCTACTGTAGTCTCATTTAATAAACTGACATTGCGTTTTCATGTGATTTGTATGTTCATTTTGTTGCGCATGTACTTGCAGCGGTCTCACCCTCTGCAAACAGTTATAATGAGACTCTCAGCACACTGCGCTATGCTGCCCATGCCAGGAATATTGTCAACAAACCTCGAGTTAATGAGGTCAGTGGCTTTACAGAACTCCATCCAAAAAATTTAATGTTTGAGCTAAATTTTCGTGGGCTAATGATTGGGCTTTAAATTCCGTGCAGGATGCCAGTGTTCGACTGATCAGGGAGCTGAGAGAAGAGATTGACAGACTGAAGAGCATGCTGCTCAGCTTTGAAATGGTATGGTGACCTTTTATCTTTAGAGCATGTCACTAACTCTCTCAGGGAAATATCCATTTCCCCCCTCCAAAAAATCTCTCTCAGTACTGAAAGGCTTTGAGCGAAAAAAAGTTTTTGTACTCAAGATATGCGGCTGTGTGTCTTTGTGACATACGTTAAAAATGTCACAATGACACAAAGGGCATTGTACAGTGGGTGACATTTTCCTCTTTGCACTATGTTGACTCATCTTTTTTCCTTTTTTCCCTTCTTTTTTTTGACACTCTCTTGAATGACAGCAGCGCAATCCCAGTCCATCGCTGAGTGATGAGAGGGACGGCAATCTTTCTGACATCGTGCTGCAGAACGAGCTGAAGGTAAGGCACCGGCTTGATACAGATGGTTACGTGTGGCCCACAGACATCATTTGGCCCGCCTGTTTTTCATGATTCTGTCATGTATAACAAGAGGGACATTCAAGACACCTTGTAGTAAATAGTGTCAGCCGTTGTTTGGCGGATTTGTCGCCATACAGTATATGTCGATAGTTTAAAGGTCCTGGGGGATCTATTGTTACAGGAACTGAAATGAACAATCATATTTATGTTTTCATTTGTGAATAATCACCTGAAATTATATTTTCATTACCTCAGAATGAGCCATTTAAATTTTGCGAGCCCTCTTTTTGCACATTCCCGTAGTTCCATTGACACCGTAACTAGAGTCTGCATCACTCAAGTATTCTATGCACTTGCACTTCTTCTCACATTCTACTCAAGCTGCGGCGGTTTCTCACCAGGAAATTGGCCTCATTTGTATTCCTTGATTCTTTCTTGAGTGCTCATGTATGGGTGGTGCTGGTGAAGTACCTCACATAACCTCAAGCAAGTGTCCGTGGTTAGACTTGACAGTGTTTTGCTTCTGCGTCGTCGTCACGTGCAGTCCGTGCGGACACAAACTGGAGGTATGCACGCGTTTGTTCACATTGGGTCTGCGTAGACCGACGCAGAATTGGGCAAATTACTTAATTATCTATGTCAAGCAGAAAACGATGGACGTCATGCGGACATAGAATGTAGGATCCGGGCCTAAGGAGACAGTTGGTTTTCCTACATGCCTAAAAATGGAGGGCTGAAGGGGCAGGTATTAAGTTAGTTGTAATGTGTAACCTCACATCGGGATGTGGTGACATGGTGAGGTCATCTTATAAGCGTCACTATCATTAATAGAATGATTTCTAATTAAAGTTGCACCAGCAGTATTCAAGGACTGAAAATAGTTGAAGTGACAGCTTTTACGTTCACTTCATCATTGCTTTGCTACATCGTTGTAAACCACATCTCCTCTCCAGGTGGAGCAGCTGACAAAGGACTGGTCAGAGAGCTGGAGAGACAAAAAGGAGCTGCTGGAGCAGTACAGTGTGGACATCAACAGGGACCGAGCGGGCTTCTTCATCAACTCCCTCCAGCCACACCTGGTTACACTTGATAGAGATGTTCTCAGCACTGGCGTTGTCTTTTATCACCTCAGGGTACGATGTCCGTGTACAAAAGGAAATAATGTCTTGTTTTTGTTGTTACAAGTCTTTCTGTCATTTTTGTGGTGTCGGTGTTCCTCTCAGAGAAAATCCATGGCTAGCTATATATGTATATACATATATATATATATATATATATATATATATATATATATATACATGTATATATATGTATGTATGTATATATATATATATATATATATATATATGTATATATATGAATGTGTGCTGGTCCAGGTATTTAACTTACAAGTACAGGGATCTGATTTTCTAAAATACAATTTTCTTCATGAACAACATGATGCAAACAATGGCAAACTGTCTTTTTTCCTTTGCTCTACTTTTCCCTTCTCTCATGTCACTGTTTTTGTCAGCTGTCTTGACTAAAACCCTAAATCTCTCTCTCTCTCTTTTTTTTACAAGGTTCTTCAATCTCCTCCTCCTCCTTCCTCTGTTTCTCTTCTGTTCCACTAGAAAAACAAAAACTCTTGAGAAAAGGTGTGTTTCTACTGTCTTTGCCTTCTCACTTTTCCCCCACTTTATTCTCCAACTATCCTGTCGTTTTCGCCACCTCTCTGTGCGAATTACTCCCGCAACGCATGAGGCTCGGTTGGATGAGAGGCTCTTAGTTCTGAGGCTAGGACTCAGGGGAGCTTAAACTGCCCTGATTCTGACAATGACAAGCATACCCTTAGGCCTGACAATTACACTGTTTCCTGCATGTGAAGAGCTAAAACCACCTGGGAGCACATGTGGTCCTGACACTATATAAGAAAGCCTTTAATCTTGTTTGATAAGACTTCAAAGAACAAGCAACATATATTTTTTTCTATCGGCATAGAAAAAGATTGCAAGAGAAAGGACAATACTCCTTCAAAGAACACTGTTTAAATATGTATACTCATGTTTGATAAGTGTACATGTGGTGATATTTTGTTTATCATTGTTTTGGTGCAGGAAGGAGTCACCCACATTGGACCTCAAGACCAGTTTCAAGAGCCACATATAGGTAATCCTTATGTAGTTGTCCTACATCCAGTTTCAAATGCCCCTCTTTAAATTGTAATGAGACTTTCTCCGTACTGTTGTACATTAAATTCCTCCATTTATTATTTTTAGTAAGCATACAAGAAAACCCTGCTAGCTCTGGGCACAGTACGCACAGCATCAAAACATAGAATAGAACAAAAATAGAATATTCAGTTCAATAACTAGAGTATTGCACACTGCAAGGTGTGCAGGGCAATGTAGCTGTTAAGTGGAAATGCATATAAAACATTATATCTCCTAAAAACGGCTTGTTAACTTTTCATTAAATGCTGCATTGAGCACTGAATATATTCGGCAGCACAGCGGCTGCCTCAGCACAGCTTTCTAAATCATTTGGTTTGTGTTTTTTGCTCTCTCTCTCTCTCTCTCTCTCTCTCTCTCTCTCTCTCTAGTTCTGCAGGGCAGTGCCAGCTGTGAGATTGAAAACCATGGAGGTGTGGTAATGCTCAGACCGCTGCCAGGCTGCTCCTGCCTGCTCAATGACAGAGAGGTCACTGAGCCCTGCAGACTGGCTCAAGGTCAGTTTATGTCCACACACGACACTCTGTCTGGTCAGAAAACCAATCTGATACGCAGCAGTTGGATTTCTTCGTTTTGCATCACAGAAAAATTATCATTTGTAAGTTTTAAAGGTGCCATGCTCTTTGTTGGTGTTGATGCTGTTCTGTCAGAAACCAGACCTGACTGAGGGAGCAATAGTGTGTATACACCAGCAGCACAGGGGCAGACAGCAGCAAGAAGTGTTTTTCCTGTCAAACTGTGAAGGGTTTTATGAGTAGTGTAATTTACTTGCCTTACTAATCGTTTGTGTTTTCAGTCAGACTCCAACTTCACTAGCTGAGTGTTGCTGTTGCCTTGGTCTGTCTTGATGTTAAACACATCATTTTCCTGCTTGTAGCATGAGGATACTGACAGGCAACATGAGATTTAAAACCCGCTATACTGAGAGACACAGAGAGGGTCATGTCTCATTGTGTGAATTCATGTGACAATGGTATGAATGCTACACACATTTGTTTATATCCAAAAGTTCCACACTCCAGTTTTATGCTGTGTTTGTATTGATAGTTGATGACTAGTTAGGTTAGGATCTATTTGACCTTCAATGGGTTGCCATTCTTTTTTGTTTCGCCACGATGAAACTCTAATGTTTTCTTTGTGTATTGCTGCATGTGTATATATGTATATATCTATATATAGATATATATATAGATATATGTATATATCTATATATATGTACCACTACAGATATATTTTCTTTTCACAATGCCTATGACAGATTGTTACATCTCTCTGTCCTCAGGGATGGTCATCACCTTGGGCGGAGAACATATGTTCCGCTTCAACCACCCGGCAGAGGCAGCCATCCTCCGGGAGCGCAGACGGGTAAAAAATTTTTATATACTACTGGTTGTTGCCGAGGATGTTGATGAGCAGGATAACTAAAATACTTAAAAGAAAATGTGATACATATCTGTCTTTATCTAGTCTGAAATCTCTAATTTCTTAAAAAAAAATATTAGTCAAATATCAAAGTGGATTTTTTTCTTTGTTTTTCTCAGGCTAGTGAAGGAGGCATGAGCTGCACCTACACTGATGTTTGCCCATTGTCCCCTGACCTGAGGTAAATACTATTTCTCACACTATTTCTCACACACTTTTCTGCCAACTCACAGCATGAATTTTTGGTAAGAGGTGCAAGTTTTGTGCCGTGTGTGTATCGTAGAAATAGGGCTGGGCTTGGTGCAGTTTTTCAGGTTTCCAACTGGTGCAGATGGCATGTGTTTCCATTAGCCCCCACCTTTTTGAACAATCTCGGTGAGCTGTTTACAGGACAGGCACAGGCGTTGCTTAGTTACTGCTGAGACGCTGAACTGAAAACCAACAACAGCAGCTTTGACTTTAAACTTACCACTCAATCTACATACGGCTTTCTTTTTTCTGATTTCCTGTTTGCCTCTTTTATCATCACAGTCTGTCAGTCTGTGTCTCGTTCTTGATCTTTTTACCTGCGTTATAGTGTCGAGGAAGCAAAACTCCAAGAGCAGTTGGGTGTCTCTTTCTCTACCAGTGAGGAGCCCACTGTGAGACAGCGTGTGGAGGAACAGCAACGATATGTAGAGAGTTTGCGACAGGAGATCCACGCTGAACAAAGACGGGCCGAGAGGGAGCTGGAGAGGGAGCAGGCCCACCTACGACAACAGCACAGTGAGAGTAAGTGCCTTACTCACAACCACATATAGAAAACTGCTACTCCTGTAGACACCAAGCAACAATGAGCTAGATGGAGAAAGCTAGTTCTTAAATTGCATTAATACCTACATAGAAGTCTGTCAATTTCATTATTCTCCTTGAATCTCTACCCAATAGTCCAGCAGTGGATTTTGCAACAGAAACAACGCCTGGCAGCTGCCGAGCAGAGAGTCACACAAGAGTCTGGAGTTCAAACAGACATTACTGCTGTATCCCAAGCATCCAACAATCACAAAGATCCGAGTGTGGATTGTCTCTGCCAGGTGGTAAGAGCCAGGAAGAAGGTGGTGGAGGAGGAGCTACTAAAGCACCACACCCTCTGTCGCGCCGAAAGCCGCATCCGCCGGAAGAAGCTGCAATACCAGTTGGAGAGAATTGCCCGGAAGCAGCATCTTTTAGAAGCTAAGAGGGAATTACAGCAGCTGGAAAAGGCTCTGCCAGACAACCCAGAGTCTCCTGAGCTGCGTTCGTTGTCAAAGCACAGTGGACGACCGTTTTATTCTCGTAGACACTCGTTCTCAGCAGATCTTCTGTCCCGGCTTTACCCACAGCACACCCCTATCTTCAGGTGAGCATGTACAATTAAACCTAAAATTGGGAGGATAAGCTGCATTGAAGACAGAAAACTAAATTCTTGTTACTTAATAATGAGGGGCTTGTTTTATCTATATTTGTCCCTTTTAATGTAAATATGTTGTGTAAATATATATTTTTTCTTGCCTTAACAGACACTTCCTGAAGAGAAACGGATCCACAGAGCTGACCTCAAATGCTTCTGCGACATCTGAATCTATTTGCAGCAGAAAATGGGTTTCGGATGAGTGTCTTCCTCGGGAAAGGACTCAGAGTTGCTCTGGGACAAGCTTCTCAGGACAAAGTAAAAACATCAGACAAACTCTCAGAGAGGAACCACAAGCTCTTCCCTTTCGCGAACGACCTGAAAGGAAACCTCTTCTGCCAAACCGAGATTTGTCTTTTAAAAACAGATCAGACCAGAACTTAGCGATTATTCTGAAGTCGTCACTTGGAACTACTGCGCTGCCAGGCAGCAAAGAAAATATACAGCCGTCCACAAGAGACAAACCTGACTCTGAGAATGCTTCTTGTATGACTGCGACAAATCCTTCCCGTGCATCCAACAGTGGACTAGAAACCACCAAGAAGTCTGTGTCTTGTTCTGTAGGGCCCAGGTTGAAAACAGTTCTGTCCAAGGTGTTCAGAAAACCACCATCATGTCCAAATGGAGGACAAGGTGCTAAACCTTCAGGGACGATAGCAAGCAAATTTCACTGGAGACAAAAAAGAGACCTGAAAGACACCAGCATGAGTCAAAGCAAATGTGCCATTAAAACAGCCATGTCATGTGAGGAGCTTGACCAAAGGACTGCTTTTGAGGACATTGGACAAAGGCGTTGGCATAGTACAGAGGCTCTGATGGAAAAGACCAGCAGATGGGTTGAGCGGCAGCAGGGATTGGTTCGATGGGACGAAGAGCAAGAAAACGAGGACGAGGGAACGTCAGACTGTGAGAGCCTATTCTCCCTTGATTCACTGTCGTCTGCCTATGTGACAGCTCTAGCAGCGCAGCTGAGACAAGAGGAAGCTGCACAGAGCGAAGTAGAAAGTGAAGACAGTCAGATGTCAAAGGATTCCTTGGTTGTGGAGAGTAGTGGGAGATATTCTACAGTGGAGAGACTCAATCGAACCCTGGTACCAACTTATTCTTTGTGTGCAGATACCTCTCCTTTATCCACTGCAGACGGCAGTTTAGACTGCATCAGCTGTCAGAAACCCCAAATAATCCCAGTAAAGACATGCTGGAGCCAGCAGGGTTCCCCCATCTCAAGGCATAAAGCGGAGATTAGTGCAACAAGGAATCACCCGCCTCAAAGCCCATTAATAACAGACTCCAGAGGGAAAGACACTGTGCAAAAATTGACTGAGGACTTTGGAAACATGCAGACCACTCTGACCAGCAGCCCTCGCTCGCTGAGCAGCTGCAGTGGGAAAGAGCCCGAAAGCCTGCTGGTGCTCACTGATGCCTGGTCATCTACTGACGCGGCAGACAGTCCCAGGATCCACAGGGTTTCTTTACCCATCCAAAGGGAATCGATGTTCAGGCACATTGAAAACAGCAGCAGTAGTTCCAGCGTGACCAGTATGAATCTGTCAGAATCGCAGAGTGGACACAGGAGCTGCAGCTCCTCACCCACCAGTAGACACACAGATTTAGAGGAGTCTCACGTTATGATAAGGACGCAGAAATATGAAGGACGTTTTGACTCGGTGTCTCAAAATGTGGAAAAGACATGTGGAGATACTCCAGACTACATCAGCCACACTGAAGATCCGGCTCTCTTACCCACCTCAGATCACACTACTGTCTCACACACTGGGATTCTGCCCACTCAACAAGCAGCCTCTATGCTTTATGTGGTCACATATGATATGGCAGCTGGTGATGTCAGCATGTCTTCAGACACTGAAATGTGTGCCTTAAATCCTCATAGTCAATGGCAAGTCCTGAACAAGAGATGTGATACTTCAAGTGTCTTCAAACCACCCATGGCAGATACATTACTATGCAATGTAAAGGGAACAGTACAGCAGTATGAGCTTGAGAATACCAAAGATTTGTCACTTGCAAGGGATGAAACCAAAGGCACTGAGCAGTACATTGCACTACAACAGGAGCTTGTTAAACCAGCTTGTAAAAATTCCAGGAAGAGGAACAAAGAGCAACAGGATGCTTTCATGGGCAGCATGAAAATTTTAAAAAGGAGCAACAGTGGAGATTTGGTAGCATACTGCTCTACACCAGTTGGTAGTCAGGAACAAATTTGGCTTGATGGCAATAACAACTCCAGTGACTCTAAAGAGGAGGAAACTGACAGCCATGGATTTGATTCAGCTTTTGTTGAAAGCAGAGTTAGAAAAGACAGAGTGTCACCAGTGGTAGCAGCAATTTCTGATTCCACAAGTGTGAAAAATGGACAACCATTTGAAGACTCTAGATGTGGGTCTAGACGTTGTGAACAACATTCTCAGAGTGGCACCTCTGTGGGAGACAGAAAGGCGGTTGGAAGGGGAAATGTAACATTAAAGGAAGTAGAAACAAAATGGGGAGATTTCCAAGTCAGTGTCACCAGAAAATATCAAGAAAACAAAAAGCACACATGCAAGTCCGATGCTATTTGTAGTGCGATTGACCTCAGGATCTCCGAAATGGTGAAAGAGCATTTGCAACTGTCATTGACTGGCAATGATGGTGATGGGACGAGCAGGAGCCAGAGCCTGAACGCATTGGCATCCTCTGCGAGTCTCTTTGGCTGTAATAGCGATGAACATATGCTGACAGCAAAACAGCACAGAGATGAAAAGGGAGATTATGTGAAAGTAAGGACAAAGCTCAGCGGGCATGCTTCAGTGGAAACGGCATGTGAAGTCAAAGTGGACAAAAGTGAACACCTGTCATCAAGTACGAGTACGTCTGTTGAATATAGGGACGATAGCTCTGTGCTTAAACCCGCCGACGTAAAGACTGACCATTCTCATAACTTTTCTGATGGCACGTCAAACAAACCACTCAAAGACGATGACCGTGTTGTCCAAGATACTGATACTAGCACTCAATCACACGTGACACACAGCAGTCATGAAGACTCTGTGCACTTTTCAAACACCGTTTTGCAGTTAACTAGTTTGTCCCCAGTGAGTGATTCCCCCGTGCAGAAAAAGGCTGTATCGCAAGAAATAACTTCCCACAACTTTGACTCCTCTGATGTCACCACCTTGAACCCCGACAATCTCCAACTTCACCAATTACACCATGAAATACTCTGCACAGTTGGTGATACAAAAGGCAACTGTGACTGTGGCCACGAAGAGGCTATCAGAGTGGACGCTACATTCAGTATTGATGATAAAGATCATTCATCTGAATACAGGACAGCAAAGATGGTTGGTAAACCTCGTCAGTGCAGTCCTAAAACATCCGGGGCAACAGAAACGTTATATGATGGAGGAAATCTACAATTCTTACCGCTCAGTCGAAACAGTGACCAGAATACATCATTTGACGAGAAGGCCTCCATGAATAGGCTTGCTGTCACACCTGGCCATGATGGAAGCTGTGAAAGTGAGAACATGACAGGAGGTAAACAGTCTGCTGCAGCAAGGGATCAGCTTAGCTGTACACAAATCCATTTAGATAATTTGGCTCAGGCTTGTGAGAAAACTATTAATCACCACAAGTGCCACAGTTCATCGAACTCACAGAGCGGATTTGATAAACCCACAGAAGTTGACGGCAAAGAAAACCGTTTGAGGAAAAGTGATGAAGGAACTTTGCTCAACCATTGTGAAGCACATGATCTAGGGATTTTAGCGGAAATAAAATGTGAAACAATAATATCTGGTTCTGTACAGCCTCTCCACAAAATAACACAGGGAAAAACAAGTTGTTGTGGATCTTCTATATCCAGAGATCTAAAGACATCTAACGGAACACCAGGTGATTCTGCTCTTATGTCCAAAAAATCAAAGAGGTTCAGGAGGTCAAAGATTCAGGCAAATGCCTCCTCTTCCTCTGATTCCTCTCTTAAGTCATCAGATGAGGAGGATAATAAATCCACAAGAGTGCATCATAACCGCCTCTCCTCTAAATTGGTAAAGCTCACTACACAGAATAAGGGACAGCAAGAGGCTAGACAGGCTAGCTGTAACATTGGCAATGCTTCCATGTCATCATTAGTGAGCAAAACGAAAACAAAGACTTGTTCTCCTGGAACCCCAGCAAAGAGTGAGGTAAAATTTAAAAGTGATTGCAGCCAAAACAGATGCTCGTTATCCCCTCAAACGATGGCACACACAAAGAAAAGTGAATCACAGCATACGCTGAAGTCTAAGGACTCTCCTATGCATTTTGCCTCAAGTGACATCAACCCTTTTGTTCACCAGTGGCAAGGTGACAACTCGAATCAGCACGGCTATAAGAACCCGTCCTTCGGGAGTGCCGCCGACCTGTCCTGCAAATCGCCACTTTTAAACAGCGCTGAAAAACATATAACGAGATGCTGCAGTGTTGATAACGGTTTGAATGGTCAGAACTCTCCTTTCAATTCCCACCTCAGTACTTACGCCACCAACAAGGGGCTCTCCAGTACACTTAGCAGCATGGAGGATTATAAGGAACGAGCAAACAAAACGTCTCAGCTTTCACCCTGTCAACAGATGTCCGCTCATACTCGCAGCGATTCTGCCAATCTGACAGTGAGCTGCAACTCCTCGGGTACTGATGTTGCTGGTGGTTTTGGTAACAACTCAAGTCACGTGGACGAGGTCATGGACGTTTACTCGTCAGAGCGAGAGTCCCAACAGATCAGAGCACAGGCTCGAAGGCAGAGGACGTGTGAACATGGCACTCAGACTGAGCTTGGGCTCCAAAAAGTAAACTTTATGAACAATAGCAGTGGTGCAAAGAGAAAGGATCGTCACAGAAGGAGCCAGACGGATGCACCAGCAACACAGGGCACCAGGGACGTCAAAGAATCTCCAACGTGGGCCAGCATGGAAAGCATGTCGGCTCACCTCTCCAAGCTGATTGACAGCACCTCAGACCTGCTGGGGGACGTCCAGGAAATGAGAACTGGTGAAGTCAGCAGGTCCAGTCCAAGGAGGAGTGTTAACGTATCAAATCATAGCATCTCTTATAGTGAGTCCAATGACTTTGCTATGAGAGACTGCTCAACTCAAACGGCTGTGGATGTTGGGATCCAGACAGAAAAGCTTTTTACACGAGCAGAAAACAAACTCACTGCTCCTCAAACGCCCACTGAAATGTCCAAATCTCATGAGATCAATGTGATCGTCAAAGTGATCGGTCCCGAGGCTGTCGGTGTGTCTCAACCCAAGGGTGTGCACTGTGTGGTGAAAGCAAAAGTTGACACAGATGAAAAGATGCAGAGCATGCCTGAGCTGAGGTTTAACACCTCTGCTGGCTCACCATCAGACGACGTCCCTCTCAAAACACCTCCTGTAAAGACTGTAGCTGAGAGTCAAAGACGTGTCAGATCTGCATCTTCCAGAGTCTCAAAACAAATGACTGCCGCAACATCTGAAGTCGCCCATGGATCGACAAAAAATGACTTCCAGGACAATCACGGCCCATCCGTAAGACATGACCCATCAGCTTGTCTAAAGAAACGGGCTACATACAAAGACCGAGCGTCGTCTCCCATTCTCACTGTGGGAGCAAGATCACATTTGAAGCAGAAAGAGAAACAATCAACACGATGTTCTTTGAAATGTAAGAGTGGAAAAACCATTCATGTTTCCGAAGAGGACAGCGCTACAGTGTCAGTGTCCACACCAGATTGTGGTGTTTCATCTAGTCAGTCAGAGTCTGTGTCTCTTGAGAAGGTGAGTGAGATAAGTTGTTCAGGCCCTAAGGGATCAGATAAATGCTCCACAGGCCTTAGTTCATGTCTGGACGGATATGTGGAGACCTGTAAAGACGAGCATAAGCATCATGTCTGTCCAAAATGGCAGATTTCACCTTCACAAACAAAAACTTCGCCGAAGACTTTGCACTCCCACATCTCTCCTGTTTTACCAAATCCTGATGAGTACAAACAGCAGATTAAAGGAAAACAATCGGTTCTGATTGATTCTGTGGATTTTTCTATCAATTCTGTCAACCGGTCCACAACTCTTGAACCTCAAGAAGATGACATGGTGTCACTGGCACCCAGTGAGTGCAACACGGATGTTCTTCTGAACATTAAACCTGTCACCAGTGTCCCTGCATGTCTAGACCACCACATGGTCCCAGAAGACCTGCCCCTGCACAACAAGTTCACCAACTGGTCGGGCATCAACCCGCCGCAATCCACGCACACCAACAAACCTGAGGTGCTGCTGAACAACGGCCACGAAAAGAGCAGAATCTGCGCGGAGTGGGGTGAAGCGGAAAGTTACGGTTCAAATGTGGAGTCTGCGGCACAGAGCGAGAGAAGGGCGAGAGAGATTGAGAGGCTGCGTCAGGAGAGAGAGCAGGTGATGTCTACGGTCAACCTCAGCATGAGCACAACGCCTCTGACTGTGGAGCTCACAGAGGCCAAGCTGCATTATGGGCTTGGAGAGACGGACACGCTGTTAAAGATGCTCTCACCGAAGTCCAAGGAAGAGCTGGAGCCAGTGACATGTGCTCCAACCAAACAGCAGCTGTATGATCGGTGAGGATACACGGGACTAAACTATACACTTTTTGATATTGTTTTAGAAGACTTAAATTTGACATCCCTGGTGTCTTAATTCGATTTTCTGTCGCTATGATCCTCTTCCCTTATTATTATTATTATTATTATTTTCCCTTAGACATCGTAGGAGTATTGAGGGTTTGAGGCAGGAGAGAGAGGAGCGGCTAAAGACTTGTCGGAGAGCTCGGAGTCTGAGTCCCAGCAGACATCCTCCCTCCTCTCCTCAGGAGGCCGTTTCACCCCCCAAGATCACTGCAGTCGCACCCAGTCGCCGCAAAGTGTACCTGCAACAGCTCCGTCAAGAGGTGATAGATATCACCAGGTAAGACACAGACTGGATTACAAAAATTAGAACACCAACATAGAAATATGTCGATAAAAACATTGGTACTCAATGATTTGTGTGACAGAATACCGGATCCCCCAAAAGGAGAGAGCCAGTATCCGTCTGACATTGAGCAGCTGCTGCGTGACTACGGTCGAGCGCGGGAAGAAGCCATGACCGAGATTGCGAGGGCTCGGGAACGACTGAGAGAAAGAACTGAGCAGGAGAAGCGGCGGCTTCAGCAGCAGGCTGCAACTCAGGAAGCAAAGGTCGGTGTGTGTCTTCTGCAAATAATGAGTTCAGCTTGAGCTCAGAACTGTGACAGAAAGAGGTCAGCTCATGTCAGTGTTGCAACTCAAAACCCAATTATTGGTTTGTATTTAGTTCAGAGATGTTGTTTGTGTTTTTTTGCCTTGTCATTGTAATGTTTTTATAGTGACTTCAAATAAGAACGATCAGTAAAACCAGATACAGCATGTCTCCCAATTTAAATAAGAAGGTGCAGTATTATAAATAACTAAATCGTTTCACTGATATCTCCTTTTGTGTGTGTCGGGCAGGATGACCTGAGGCATCGGACAAGAATCAGTAACAGCACCTTGTGCACTGGCTCGAGTCTGAGTCTGTCATCTGGACCCACATCAGGGTACAACAGTGGGAACACTGTCCAGCTGCAGCACAGTAACAGACCAGTTCTGAGTGGACAGGTTGGTCCACCGCATTTACACGTCACAACACATTTGAAATACTTGAGATGTAAGAATAGGTGAAAAATCGGCAAAAAAATTTGCCTTTTGTGCTCAGATAATGGCGTTTCAGGACGAAGGGCTGAAGGTCAGGACACGTCCTCCTATGTGTGGTCCTCAAAGTGTGAAGACACAGAGAGTCTGGCTGTCTTCCCAGGGTGAGTACAGGATCTAACTTGTACATAATATAAAAATAATAATATAATAACATAACATAAAATTAGTCCCGTTGACTTTGAAAAGAATTTCCAATGTGTCCAATTTGCCAAACTGTTTTGTGATGTATTCGGCTCTTTTCCCTGAATAGATCTTGGCCTTGAGCCGTCCATCTCCGTGTTTGAGCCTCTGGTGACCTCAACGCCATCGCCCCCCACTTCCGTGCGTCAACGCGCCGCCTCCTTTGGCTCCACCTCTTCCCTGTCCACAGCCTATCAGGACATCACGTCTATTCTCCTGCGGCAAGCCTTAGCCGAGGTGACACTGATAACGTAGAGCTGTGAAACATTTAAGATGACCTTCATTCAGTATTCATTATGTTGATTCTCTTTAAATTTGTTCAATATTTCTTTTTGTTCACAGGTGCAGCAAGCTTCTGCCAGAGATTTCAGTAACCTGGTGATGGGCAAAGTTGGGGCAGACTGGAGGTGAATTCAGTCATTTCGTCCAAAAATGAATTTTTTTTTTTTTTATTTTATTTTAATGCTTCACCATGGAATCTATGAGGGCACATTTCCTCTTCTGAACGTCTATGTTGAAATTTGTCTACTCAGGGATTCCTATTAGCATCTTAGCATTGTCTGCTACATTCAAGCTATTGTCAAATCAGTTTGACAAAGCCTATCAGCTCTGCGTGAGTATGACTGAAAATGCCAAGAAACGGCCGAGAAAGTCAATTGAAAAGTGAACTACTGTGCTTGAAAGCCACAGTTTTTCAGCAATTCTGGTCTAGTTATAGATAGTGTTGCCTGACAGCCAATTTTCAGATTAACACAGCACATAAATAATGTTACATCACTTCTGTTCTCAAAAGACCAGACAGAGGTTAAAGAACAAGAATCAAACACCTTAAGTTTCTGACTGCATGCATGTCACTGAATTTGCTAACATATTCATTTTTTTTGGTTACTTAGGTACCAGGGAATAGAACGAGGCGTCCATGCGTACTATAAGCCTTCCTCCAGTCCTTCTGTGCATGGTTTCTTGGGGGCTGCGGAGCTGGACAGACCTGTGGACAGTCTGTGGAACACGATCTGCCAGCTGTCCAAGAGCCACATGTATAATCAGTCCGTCCGTTCTGTCTGGACACGACCACTAGATGACAGCACTCAGCTGGGTGAGTCAACGCCTCGGCTTGGTCCACGTCTGTAGTGTGGTGTTGAGAGGAATCATCGTCATAGTGAATATCAGTGTGTAACTCAAGTTAACTTTCTTCTGAAATTGATTACACACTGTATTTCTCCTGCAAACAATTCAGACGGGACTGCTGGACTATTTATGAACACTGTTTTCAAAAGGTGTGCTGCAAAAGAAAAGTTCAAGAATACATATATAGTAAATAAATAAATAAATCATATTTTTTGACTTTGCTGCAGAAAGTGTTTGTATTCTCGCGGGACATTAATGGACCCTGCAAATGTATTCAACTTCAAACTATGCATCTGCAGCCATTAGCTATCTCCACTACAGTAGAGTCTCATTCATCACTGGCAAGTTTATTCTATTACGTGAATCCATTTCCACACCTGCATTATGCTGCATTTAACATCACAGCAACACCACGAGGTCTCCTGTTCTTTATCTACACTCCTCTGTTCAAATCTCCCACTAAAGATTCACTACGCTCGGTCGGTTGTATTTATTTATTTCTCCAGAGATGTAGTGATTATTGACGTCGTTCATCTGATATCTTGTTATAAAAAGTTTTGGACTGCTGGAAGGTGAGACAGTATTTTTTTTTTAACCTTGTTGAACTGTAAATTTTTGCTCCATCGCTTTGTTTCCTTCTACAATTTATTTTATGTTTTCTAATAACAATCTTTGACCAGTCTGACATATTCTCTTCCCCTCTCTCTCTCTCTGTAGTTTACATTCTAACAGATCCATCCACCTGCCACCTGAGTCAGCCGCGGGACTTCTGCTGCATCAGCACCGAGTCCAAACAGGTAAGCGCAGCTGCAGAATCACCCAACCACTTCTGAGGATTTCTGCTGGTCCCACATTGTGTCAGGTCCAGTGAGCATTTGCAGCATCGTTGCACACAAACTCATGCCTCATGCCTGCAGGGGAAAATGGGTTTTTACATTTATTAGGGTGCTTTGTGTGGTGAAGCCTGAAGCAGACAGTGCTGTCTTTTGAAATAAAAGACCAGTTAAAAAGCAAACAGCGTGGCATGAAGTGGTTTTATTCCAAAAAATGTGCAATGTGCATTTTGGAAACTTGCGGAGAGAACACCAAGCATAAATTAAACGCTGTCCCAGTGGATGTTGAAGAAAACCGTCTCAGCTGTTTGTTACTGGTTGGATGTCAGGGAACAGTTGCCTCTTGGCTGATGAAAAAGCTACACGGCCTGTTTTAATGATGCGTCTCTCTCTCTCTTGTTCTCCGTCTCTCTCTTCCTCCAGGGTGGCCTCTGTGTTCTGGCAATGCAGTCGGTGTTTGAGGAGTCTCTGCCTCGTCCCAGTGTGGACGCTGTTCGAGGAGAAATGATGCCCAGTTGTTGGGTCCTTCAGCCAACTAGACGGAGTGGGAAAGAAATCACCAGGGTGGTCTACCTGCTACAGGTGAGGCAGGGTTTCTGGCAAGAAATACGTCATGTGTTGCACTTGGTTGCAGCACCGACTAGATGGTCAGTGTAAATGTGTGAACTCATGAGAAATTCTGTTGTGTGCACATTACCACACACACTACCTAAAATGTGCGAATCCATGATTTCAGACATTTTTTATTTCGGAGTTTCACTTTTATTGAAACCAACTGCAACCACAGGAAGACGAGCAATGACTAAAATAGAAAATGAACTAATAAGCTATATTTTCAAGGGTTTTACAAGAGTTTCTGTACAAAGTTTTTCCCCCAAATAAGATTTGTTTACTTCTGCCTGTTAACAGTATATGAAAGAAGATATTTGTATTTAATGCTGTATGATTTTGGTTATCGTATTTGTCCCTGTTGTTTTATGTTGTGACTCTAAGTCTTTGTCGTCTCTTTTTAAGGTGGACCTGGGGACGCCGTCGTTTCCTCCCCCTCTCTTGAACACCGTTGCCAGGAGGCAGGCTGGCGTCATTGCCGACCTTGACGCTTTCCTCGATTTGTAAAAATCCACCGGACACATGAAGCCGTGTTAGCGGCGAGCACTTAGACTGAAGTTAGTCTTTGTTTTGAATTTGCACCTGACATTTACATATTTACTTGACTTTTTTCTACTTCAAGAGCACTGTTACACCTCCATTCCCAAAAGTGGAAGCAGCTTTTTTTATTTGAAGGTTCTTTTATTTTTTAAGGATATTTTAATTGTATTTTTATTTTTGTACGCGTACATGAAGGTTTTTAAACCAAAGATTTGGAAGTCTTACGGGAATAAATGTCCCATATGGCACATTTATAGGTTCATTCATTTGATGAAAAAGCTTGATAATTCACTTTGGATTCCATGCAGCCTGTTAGCAATGTCGTGTCTTTCCTTTCCTACTTAAATGTAATGTGGAAATCCACATGAGTTAAGATAGAACATGTATATTTACTACACGTGTGTTCCTTCAGTTTATACTTTCAATGACTTCATCATATATATATATATATACATATATATATATATATATATATATATATATATATATGTCTAGATAATAGATGCTGCCGGATTTTTTAATACAAGGACGTGTCATTGCACCTGAGATTAAAAATCAGTTTACAGAGCGCAGCATCACTTTGTACCAGACCTGGGGTCAGTTAAATATACAGTTTATGCAAATACTTGCTTTATTTTAACCTGTTTGGCTGGAGGGTGAGACACATTAGCCACACTTAATACTAAAGCATATTTACATTTACAAAGGATTCCTTTTCTCTCTCTCTCTCTCTCTCTCTCTCTAATAGAAAAGTAATATCCGGATTTTCCTGTAGGGTTTAACCACATCCAAACACATGAAATGAAGGAACTATTTGCAAATATTGTTGAGCGCTGTTTTGTAATTGGACACTCGTATACTTCTCCATGGCACTGCATAATATTAACCACTCTGTGACCTTAATTATGCGGGAAGTGGATTTCAAAATGTCCTTCAACGGCTCTACGGCATCACAGGGGAAAGCTAAATACAGTATGTAAGGGACTGTGCACAAATTATTAGGGAGAAAACTGAGGCCAGATATGAGGTAGTAGTTTGTAGTTGTGGGAATGTGATCTCACTTTATGTGGATGGAGGATCGTATTCTAAATATAAGCTGCAATTCGCAAGCTGCTGAACAATTTGGGGAAAATATCTTATTGCGATTGTGCCTAACAGATGGTGTGATTGTCATTTGATCTGTGATGTATCTGTATCTCTTTAGGTCAATATTCCTGTTATTGCCCCATGACACCATCAAAAATATTAAATGCTAGTTGCATTGTTCCAAAGTGCAGTTTCAATGGTTTAAATTTGGTCCACGCAATGAAGCCAATTTTAACTCGGTATTATTATTTTGACACGTTGTGGGGAAGTAATTATAGTTTTTCTCCAGGTCAATTCCTCAGTAATTTTTGCACACTCCCTAACCAATTATTGGATTAAATATTACTGTGCACTGAAGGAATATGAAGAATTATTTATTTAGTCTTTGTTATTATATTTTATTGTATACGAGCACTGCAGATTATTTTAATAGTCGTCTTTGCAGCTCTCTCTCTGTCTCTCTGTCTCTCTCTGCAGGACATGTGACCTTAAGGCATTTGTGTAGCTAAACAACGAGAGTCAGAAACAAGTTTTAGGACAATTTGATGGTGAACTTTTAGCCAAAGGACACTGGGGTCAAACCCAACTGTGGACAAACCGACGATGCCCACGACTTCTGACCTCCCATGTACTTCATGGTACACCCCGAAATCTTTATAAGCTGAGTTTCTTTCTCTTTTCTCTTGCCAGGTTTTGGAGGTCTGTTGTATTTACTTCACACTCCCCTTGAATGTGTTGTTTTCCTCCTCTGAGCAGAGCACGGTGCTGCGGTTTACAGCCGCTTGCACAAACCTGTTTATGCATTTACTAATGTTAAACATTAAAAGATCATTTTTTTATTTTTTTATTTTTGTACACAGTCTTTAAAACTATGCAGAGGCTGATCAGAGGCTCTCAGCCACAACTGGATCCTGATATGAAGCCATATTATTTACAGTGTAGGAGAAAGGCTTATTGTGGCTCTGCAGCTTCAGCACTAGGTTTGGGAGTAGGACGTTCCCACGGCAACCAAAGAGAAACACAGAGTGAAGGTAAACGACTTTTTGTACTGTTTCCTTTTGTATGTGTATCTATAGATTTTCAAAGTGTTCATTTATTGTATGTAAGACATTGTTATTTATGTTGCGACTGTGTGTTGTAAATGTATTTTATTATAAACACACCTTTGTTTGCTTCCTGTTTCTAATAAGATGTTTTCTGGCCCATGGCCTTTAGGCCTTTTTATTTAAAAAAAGAAATGTATCTGTAATGCATACAGATTTGTTCTTTTTTCACTTCACTGAAGTTCTGTACCATCTGTTAATGTAAACAACATTTATTACAAGGTGTCAACAGAGCGATTTGCAATAGTCAAAGTCTGGGCAGGGCTGAAGATTGCAGCCAAAGTATGAATATCAAAATCAGTCACTCGAGGAGTCACACACTTACCTTACTTAGCATTTTCTGTCGGCTGGTTTAAAATGCAATTATTTTACAGCTGTCCGTGTTAAAAGGTTACAATATAGATTCACATTAAAATATGAGGACATTTACGTCGATGAGTCACAGCATTAACTGTTGTGGCAGGTGTTTATTTACAGAGGTGGAAAGAGTACTGAAATATTCTAAAAGAACCACTATAATAATAACATTTTACTGAAGTACAAGTAAAAAGTACTGGTCTAAAAATCTTAGTTACTTTTCTAACAAGGTTCATTCTTGTGTCGTGCAAAAAGGACAAGCGGACACAAATCTCACATGAATTGTTTTTAATTAAAGGCAAAACTTTACAAATTAAAGTCAACATGGGTCAAAGGTCACTCACTCAGGGACCCTAATTAGCGCCAATTCACCTATCCTCAACATTCACCTGTCCCCCTCATTCACCTGTCCTCAACATTCACCTGTCCCCCTCATTCACCTATCCTCCTCATTCACCTGTTCTCATCATTCACATGTCCTCGTCATTCACCTGTCCCCCTCATTCACCTGTCCTCATCATTCACATGTCCTTGTCATTTACCTGTCCTCATGTCCTCATTCACCTGTCCTCATCATTCACTGCCAAAGTTTCTGGTGATTGATTTTGTTTTTTACTCAGTAACAGATGTGGTTTAAAACGTAGCAAAGTACAGTACTAAAAAAACATATACTTGAGTAAAATTAAAATTAAAGTAAACAATTAATTAATTAATTAATTAATTAATTAATTAATTCTCAATTACAGTAATGTGAGTAAATGTAATGCATTACTTTCCACCTCTGTTTATTTAGTAGAATAAATAAGTTTCACGTCACATCAGGGATGTTTTAAACTGGTCACACTTTTGCACATATCACACCCTACAAAAGACAAATAAGTCAATATACAATTAAAAGTTTAAAAGAAGGCACAATATTAAGAACAATTTCAGTTTATTCTAATTTACCAAGTGTGTGCTTTTTCCCCCCATTCTTTTAAAAATGTATTTTAACTGATCCGTTTGTTAATTGTATATTGTATAGGTTATTCCAGGAAACTGGAGCAGCGAAGTTAAATGAATGAATTGACTAAATTGTTTATCCTTAAATATGGGAGTTAAAGAATGAAGTGTTTCCTGTGTCACATTAGCTGACAGGTGTTTTTTCCACTCTGGTTGTAACTGGTGCACTCCCAGTGTCAGTGACACACACAGAGACACCAGTGGAGGTCACATTGTGTGGGTGTGGGTTGTGTGTGAGATTAGAGCTGCTGTGGGTGGGTGTGGTGGAGTGAAGTGCTGGTGACGGTGGGGGGTGCACAGGAGATCACAAGTGTCTCTCTGCCATTTAGAGGCACCAGCTCTCTCTCTGGTCAGGAATGTCCGTCCCCTGCGCGCACAGATCATGTACTGGATGCGCCCACTTTATTTTTAACCCCGCGGGGTGGGTCACACTCTGTCTCTGGCTGTCGGGAATGACCGTGGAACTCGCGGCGCCTTCTTCTGCCCCTTTCCCTCGTCCCCCGTGTCCTCCTCGCTGCGTGGAGACCAGCGTCCACTCTCACCGGGACAGCTCCGTTTCAATGGGATTATAACTGGTTTATTGGCAGGAACGAGATTCAAGATCAACAATCTGGGACAGGAGCAACATCCAGAAGCAAGCAAGTGAAACTGGAAGGTAATTTTACTTCGATTATTGATCTTTGTTTTCTTCAAAGTCCAAACCACCTGTTGGGCTGCTGTCTCCAACAATGACGTCATTTAAGAAGACAAGACAGTGACATTTTAGTGTCCCATTAATTGCCACTCGTGTGAATTCACTCCTAACACATCAGTGTGTTTTATCAGTGACCGTGGAGTATAGGCCGCAGGGAGGCCCGCTGGAGGAATTACGCACAAGGACGCCACTGCGCGTAGTTGCGCGTGACAAAAGTTTGCTTTTCCAACGTTTTTCTTTCTCTGCGTGAACAAGTTTTTTTCCCCCCTACATTTAAATTGGTAAACATGCGTCAGGGTAAGATGAAACCTTTTTACCAGACAGTTTAAAGTCGATACAAGTATTTAAAACTGTTCTCTGTGTCAAACTTTTAGTGATGCTTATCATTTTTGACGTCACCGCACTTGTGTGCGCTCTTCCAACAGTTTTCTAACTGAGCAGCAAGTTTCCCTTTTCTTACAGTAGAAAATCAGATTTAAGACTTTGAATAAGTTACAGAATCGATTTAGATAGAAAAGGACAACTTATCCTATTTAATAAACACATAAATACAACTGCTAAGTTGGTTTTAAAGGGTGGCTGAAGTCCACTTCACGACATGTACTTGTTTACCTTCCAGCTCAAAGCCACAGCACTTTAATTTCCCTACTTCCTTAAAGTACTTAACTTGGCATATTCCAGTCCTGATCGAAAACACGGTGTTGACTTCTGAACAACCCAGAAAAGAAGCTTTCTCCTCACAAAAACACACGTTCCCCCCTCTTTATTCCCCTTAAAAGGACACAAAGTGTGAGTGTGTGGCTGAGTCTGAGCGAGCAGGAACTTCTGTGTAAACACACTCCAGGAATAGTTTACTATCAATTTCTGTAGAACTGCTCACAAGATCAGACTCACTGCCGTAGTCGTCACAACAAGGACCAACACAACAAAAGAATGTTTTTCTCTGGGATCACCGTACACTACTGAAATGAAATATCCAGCACGTGTGCCAGCATTGCAGCTTTTTACATTTCTAAAATGTGTTCGTTTGTGGTTGATTTTGCTCGTTTTAAGGAGACGGTAAACGCTGCAGATGATGGCGGTCACTCATGCCTCCTCCTCTTCCTCCTTCCTCTCCATATTGATCTCCTGTGTTTATGTCTCAGACTGACTGCTGGCTTTCCTCCACTCAGTCCACTTGCTGCTACAGTTTTTTACACACACACACACACACACACACACTGTAGGTCATGCATCTCAACTACACTCATCTCTTGTTTCATCCTCTCCATCTGACTCCAAGCTGTCCACATTAATGTGTTCACTGTGAGCCAACTAATGTGCTGCTGCACGGCTCTGAGTGCACAGTAACACACCATGCCGGCGTGCTTTCAGCCGAGCGTCGTACCTGTGTTGTCGTAACTTAACTCGAGCACCTTTATTCCAATCGTTCAAAGGAAATTATGTGCAGATGTGTTTCCACGTGAGGCGTTATTGCCATTCCCATCAAAAACACATGCAATGTGTGTTTAGGATTTGGAGAGACCGTTGATTTAAATTTTGTACACATCCGCTCGGATTTTAGTGACCCTCCTAGATGACTATTCCTGTCACTACTTAGCCAGTGAAATATCTCAACATCTACCGCAGAGAATTTGGGAAATATAGACATTTATAATTCCTTGAGTTCATTCCTCATTTTCTACCGCGTTATCCTCCACATGAGGGTCAGATCGTCCGTCCACTGCCGGACAAACACAGAGACAATTAACTGTCACACTGACTCGCACCTACGGTCAGTTTAGAGTGTCCAATTAAACCTGTCCAAATTAAACTACACACAGAAAGGCCCTCCGATGACCTTCTTACTGTGAGACAACAATGCAAGCCACTGGTTCACCATGTGGCTCCTGCTTTCTGTTGAATTTTTCACCATTTTCTGGCATTTTCTGGACCAAACAACGACTTGATTATTAGGAGGAGGCTCTTGTCGCACCTGAAGTCGCTCCAGCTGTTTCTGCTTGTAGCACAGATGTTTATTTCACTCACTAATGATGTTTGGACCTTTTTTGTTTCAGCCAGAGCTCAAATACGAAACCTCACAGATACAGTCGTGTTAGTGTTTTATCTCTGTCATATCTAAACAAATTGTTTTTTCGTTTTTACCTTGCGGTGGCGTGAGAGCTGTGCCTCTCGCTCAAGGACACTTCTCAGGCTATTGACAGACACACAGTTGCCGTGGCAGGTGGCAAACCTCTGACCTTTCTGTCACACAGCACTGTCTATAAGCAGGAGGACAGCTTGTCTTTACCATCCACTAATGGAGCCTGCTACAATATCAGCGAGTCTCTGCTCAAACCGCTTCAATCGCTGAAGTTTGCATCTGCGGCCGAGTCGGGACGTCAGTCCTCAGACACGATTAGTGTCTCGCAGGTTTTGTACGGTATACATCGACAGTTTGTGATCTATGTGGGGAGGCATTGAGCAGTGTTAGTGGATTTTCTATTCAGGTTTCTCTGTGTGTGTGTGTGTGAGGTGATAAGGGGATCCCCAGTGGTGGGTGGTGCATCCCTGCTCAGATAACAGCCGTCTGCAGAGGACTGATACTATGCAGGAGGAGGAGGAGGGACACCTGTAGGATGCCATCATCATTGTGCATCACTGTGGGCGTCTCCTCTAAATGCACCGGACACACATTGTCTGTGGTCACATGGCGCTTTCATGGCATGAATGTCAAATTGTATTTACTCAGATACTCTACTTTGCTCCCCAGCATTTATTTACATTTAATCCAAGTTTAGTAGTTGCGCCATTAAGATGATTTATACTATATAAATGCATCTTTATTTCTAATCTAATTGTGTAACTGAGCATCAGCATGGGCTTTTCCAAACTGGAATATGAAGGGATCGATCCTCCACCTCACATGGTCAAAAATGTGTGGTGTTCCCAGTAGCCAAAACATTTATGAAACTTTTTAAATTCATAGAAATCCTTATTTTTTTATTCAAGGTAAAGGACCATTTATTTTATTTGTGAGAGGGAGGAAGGAAATCTTCAGCTCTATGTTTAGCCAAAGTCCTTTCTTTTGTTAATTTTATTGTGTGTATCTGTTACTAATGGATCATGACTGCTGTGCTTCCCATAAAGTGCAAACACACAATTCCCGCCATTTCCTGACAGCACAAAACTTAAGTTTTTTTTTGTTATTGTTTTGATTTAGAGACCCCTAGTGAGTTAAATTACATATAACTATACAGTATATAAGTACTATAACTATCTGTATAAACAGAAACATTTTGGTTGTTTATATACTAAATACCCTATAACTGTGGCTCAGTGGCAGTGTGGTTGTCTCCTAACTGGAAAATCCTCTCGTCTACATGCTGCAAATGCACTTCTAGGCTGTATATTACCTCTACAGATCGTGGTGTGTTAGTTTATGAATGGAAAAATTCACAAAAACACCATGTGACGTCTTAACGACTCAACATTCCAAGTAGTTGGTGAGATGTGACATCGTACACGGGGAATTGTGGCTTAAAAAGAGAGCTGAGAGTTGATGGAAAGAAATCTTTTAATAATTTACATAATGCACTTTGATTATGATGTTGTCGTGTTGAGTTGAAGTCAGGACAACAAATTCACGTCCTGGAAAACGCTTTACTGCTGGATGTTGTGACATGATTGCATTTAGGGATTATTTTCACATTAATGTTTGTTTTTCTCCAATTAACTGAGGAGTTGTTCCGTCCATAAGATGCTATAAAAAGTAGAAATTGGTTGTCGTTTTTTAAATGTTGATCCGTGTTTCCCAAACCTCCAAACAATGATGTTTTCAAATATCTTGTTTGGCCACAATTTCCACACTTTTAATGATTTTTAATGAAGAATCAGAGATTCAGAGACAATCAATCTCAAACAAATTCATTGTCTCTAATCATTGCAGTCCCAACCCGATTGGAGCCCCAGGATACTGATGTTCTCTAAACTCCTTGTGATTCTGATTTATGAAACCAGTTTGAGGCGACTCTTCCTTCGCGTCGTTGAGAATTGTGGATTCACTGGAAGTGAAGTGTAGCCTTTAGAAGATGGTAAATTGTGGCCATAACGCGATGCACATGGTCAGTAACAGTGCTCATAGCTCAGTTGTGGCATTCAAACCGTGATTTATTGGTGTAAAGGAGCCTCGCCGTGTGCCAAGGAAACATTCACCGTGCCATTACGCCACCAGCTGGGATTATTGACACAAGGCAGGTTGGGTCCGTGGATTCATGCTGCTGATGCCAATGTGTGACTCGACCATCTGTAGCCTCAAAAGAAATCCAGACTCATGCGACAAGGCAAGGTTTTTGTTTTTTTTTTTCCCGTCCAGCCTTCCTTCAGCTCCTCAGTGCCGGTGCATCTGTGTTCACTGCAGCCTCAGATTTCTGTTTTCTGGAGTAAAATCGGACGTGATCTTCTGCTCCTGTGACTCCCGAGGTGCTTTTCTGCTCACCACAGGTGTAAAGATGTAAAGAGTGGTTATCTGAGTTACCGTAGCCTTTCTGTCAGCTCCAGCCAGTCTGACCTGTGACCTTTTTTCATCTGTCTGCAGAGCTGTGGCTCACTGATTTTCTTTTTTTTTTCTTTTTTTTTTTTGCTCTGAGTGAACTCTGTTCCAGCACTTTCAGAATATACTGATGTAGGTGCTGCACAGTGCATCATAAATTATTGAAATTGCACATCCAAAGTGAAAGACACCGCAATTATCTATCTGAATAAGATAAATGTGTGACAAAACATTATTATGATGAAACTCTGGAGTGCTGCAGGGATTCACGGGCCCACAAATGCGACTATAGTCCATGTTGTGTTTGTTGACAGATGCCAAAAAGCATTTTTTTGACACTATTATAACCCTTTTTTTTTTTTAACCCTTAGTGCACCTGCGGCACCAAGTGCACCCTGGTAATTTGCCGTGGGACTAATACACAACTCCTTACATGGATGTCCTGGGTGTGTGTGTGTGTGTGTGTTTATAGGTCACATATTCAGGCTTTAAATAATCAATTTTTCCCTTCTTCTTATGTGTTGTTGAGTCAAAGTTAAGATTCCTTTTATATCGCATTTTTAGTCGTGATATAAAGCAGCAATAATTGTGCAGAAGTCGCAAAAATAGACCGTTTTTCTTTTCATTTTAGTTCATAAAAACGAGCAAAGTGAACTTTGAACTGACAAATTTCAGAAATTCAACCCGATTTCAAACATTGTGAGTACTGTATGCTCAGGTGTGTTCATATAATTTTTTTATCCCCTCAGATTGCCTAGGAAGTGCTGAATAAAAGGATATAAGACACTCTATATTGCACATGTTTAAACATAGTAATGGAAAGCAGCAACCGAAATGCTCTGCGTTCTAAGGGTAATCAGTTTGAATTACGTGCGCAGCATCATTCAAAAGAAGAAGGCGGTTTGGTCGCGTCGTGCAGCGCAGAGGGGGTTGCCCCCCATCCCCCCACCCCCCCGTGTGACATGATAAGAGAGCTATGCTGCAGCCAGATAGAGCTATCTGAGCGCGCGGTTACCCCTTCAACCCGCCATTCCACGTTAAGAACTCACAGGCACACTGCAGGCTGACAGTTGACGCACACAAAATGGAGACCCAGAGGGACACACGGGAGCCTCTGGGCACCGGCGTGTGTGTAAAAAATATACCCGTGACCTCATGTCGGATCGCACAGATTTGCACCAAATTGCCCAAAATTGAATTCTGGTCCCAGACATACAGTAGGTGCAGTTTCTTGCCACTGGGATTGATGAAATGTAACCAAACCCTCCCAAATAAAAAGTGAACTGCAGCAAGATGATGGCTTCTCCAATGATCGGCCTGTGACTAATGTGTCACCTTTAATCAGCATCAGCAAAAGTCATTTTATCGACTCTTATCCACAAAAATGTGTCTTTTAATTTCCCACCTGACTCCTGCAAAAGTTGTATATTAATTAGAATTAAGAATTAATCACAACAACCTCTTTCAAGATTCAAGATCACCAAGAAAAGACATGGGGTGTTGATATTGAGAGAGACTAAATTCCTCTGAGTTGTTGTGACGGATGATGAATCATCATGGAAACAACTCATTGATTATGACAAATTAAATCTTTCAAAATCAATGGCACTCCTGTGCATATCAAGGGAAATGATAAATAATTAGGCTTTGCACTTCCATATTCAAGTATTGAAGAGCGGAGCCATACATATCATTATTAAGGCTGCTTATTATGACAATGCAAATCCATTTCCAAAATAATTCCACAAAATAATTCAAATAATGTTAAAAGCTAATAAACACACACACACAAATATGGTTTGTTTGATTTTTATTGTGCATAATGGAATATTAAAAATATGAATTTGTCTCTAAATATCCTTTTTTTTAATTGTTATTTTTTATATTATATTTTAAGGATAATACAGTATAGAGCAAGCATCTATAAGCCCCTTTTCGGTCATTGTTGTGTGTAATTATGTGCATTTATCTATGCTGTTTGCATTTCTATGACTGAATAAAGTACTACTACTACTGTAGCTATATGTATATATATATATATATATATATGTATATATATATATATATATGTATATATATGTATATATATACATAGCACAGATTACTGCACATTGCTCAGCAGCATAGATTATCACACGTATTAACAGTTTATCATTTGTCCTCCTGTGTTTCAGACAACTTCCAGCGTCCAGCATCCCTCCAGGCCATCTCTCCTTCTCCTCTCCTCTCATCTCATCCTCGTCCGTAGCACCTGAGGTCACCCCACGCCGCCGCCGCCGCCGCCCCCCCAGCCCCCCCCCACCTGTGTGCCACACTGGCTACCGCCATGACTTCCACCACGGACTTTGACAATGCGGAGATCACGCAGCAGTACAGCCGCATCAACACCCGCTTTGACCTCGCTGACGAGGAACTAGACAATGACAACAGCTCTGCCAGGCTGTTTGAGCGCTCACGCATCAAGGCCCTCGCAGGTGAGTGTCTGCATAGTAATGCAGGCAGGGTCCTGTTTTCTGTGCCGCCGATTTTTTCTTTTGAGATGACAGCGTCACTTTTTTTTTTTTCCAGGAAAGCATGAGAAGGGCAGAAATGAGCTATGATGTGTGTCTGTTTTACTTTGGCACCGTTCAGTGGGCTCGAATAAAAACACTGACCTTGACTCAGATTTTGCGCTGAAAATCTGAAAAAGGTCACACACTCTAAGCGATCCCGGCTTTTCAAAGCGCGCAGCTAGAGCCCTGTGGGTGTCGATGTGCGTGTTCCTGTGTCCGTGTTTCTCGTGGCGGAACACATTCCCAGCAGCTGAGCCTTGACACCGCTCCACACCCTCTGCAAGTAACCCGGGATCACTTGCACATTCCCAGAATGTTCCCCGTCTGACCAAACTGGACAGCTGCCCTGCCCGTTCTGCCTGCCATAGCACAGATTTCTGGCATTTCTGGCTGTAAGCTGGTAAGCTGTGACCCACCTGTGGGCCCGGCTGCTCGGGGTTTTTTAAAATAGCAGCGTTTCTGTGGTGGGAGGACGCGTAAGAGAAAAAAGGAGGAGTCGGCGGTCACGGGACGTTCAGACACAACAGAGGTCATTGTGATGAAACACTAGGGGCTTCTGGGTAGAGAGAGGTCATTGGATTCTAGTGGAAACGCGACGCTAAATTCAAAACAGTTCCTACGTTATTGCTTAAGTCGCTTAATATTGATATATCGCTACTTAAAGGTCCAGTGTGTAAAATGTACTTGAACTTATTTTTAAAAGTGTATAAGTGAGGCACGAGTTCTTATCAATAAACGTGGATGCATTTTACACTTTTTCCCGGTTACATATCCATTTTTCGTGCATTTTTAAATTACACGTGTAGTATAAGTCGTATATTCGTCGTTGTTTAGCCACTTATTTTGGTCCTGTACGTCAAATATGAACGCTCCATTTTTGTTAACCCTTAGTGTTCACGTGACACGGATCTGCGCCACAGGTGCACCGGTGATGATTTTCCGTGGGAATAATACACAACTCCTTATATGGACATCCTGGTGATGTGTTTATAGGTCACATATTCAGGCTTTAAAAAAATTGTTTTTTTCCCCGTCTACTTATTTTTAGTAGTGATAATTGTGCAGAAGTCACAAAAGTAGAGAGATTTTTCTTTTCTTTTTGTTCATAAAAACAAGTGAACTTTGAACGGCGACGCATTTCCAAATTTCACAAATTCAATCTGACATTTCAAGTACTTTTTTCTTAGTTGGTGAAAATGAAAATGTTTTTTTTAATAAGTTAAGTAAGTTAAAATAAGTTAGTTATGGTTAGTAATATATTCAGATCATTCATGAAAATCTCTGTATTTGATGACTTCAACATCATCTGTGCTGGATCTCAGTTTCATGAAGATCTTATCCTGTGGACCTCCAGCAACATAATAACCCATAATAAGCAGCAGTGAGGGTGAATGGAAAATGGAAAAGGTGTGTGCGTCACGGACATGGAATAAAATGTAACAGTGTAAAGGAACTGCGTGGCGCTGAAGGGAGCAGAGTGGTGATTATCTAACGAGGGGCCGCCTCCACATAGTGATTTAACCTAATCTTAATATAGAAGTCATTATTACAACATGTGCATGAGAGTTCATGCACATCATAGTCGGGTTCGGCGATGAAACAGTGACAATGACAATAGCAGTCAGAGCACAAACCGCTGTCAAGGTCACACATTTTCCAACAGTGTCAATTCACTCCCTAAACTCAACTTCACAAGGTGAACAATTGTAAAAAAAAGAAAACTGGATTTCTCCATGGAGCAACAGCCAAATCTAATCATCTCTTTCATGGACTATAAACTACATCCATAGAAAGTGCAATTACTGTAAAACTATTCCATAACTTTTTGGGGACAACAATTAAAGGATAGATTGATTAACACTGAATATTTTACCTGAGAATTGTGTAATGTTTAGCTGTTTTAGAGGTGTAATGGTGTTTTTCTGCTTAAAATGAAGTCTGACTTTCATACAGGGACAATTATTAATATCAATAGACTTATTTGGCAATAACTGCTGAAGTAATTTTTAAGCTGATTCTTTTACTTGAAACGAGAGGAGTCAGGCGACAGCAGTGCTGTTCAAGAAGGTGATTCAATGTTGAATGCTCAGCTGTTTGGCGACCAGCTGACTCGAGCACAGCTACACGGCTGCAGCTCACCTGAATTTCACCTGAATCCCCACACACACACACACACACACATTTTGCTGAGTTTAAAGTCCTTTCTCTCTTTTCTCGCCGGAGCTAAATGTATGATTTGATTTCTTTTTTTCTGTTAAATTCCTCGGCGTGAAGTGTTTGTGAAGAAAACGAGAGGAAGAGGCAGTTGCCGCTGAGAATGTAGGCCATGAACCGGTGTTAAGCGAGAAAACAATGACTCACGATAGAGAAACATCTGATCGCATCAGCTTCCACGGCTCAGAGCTGCTGACACATTTCAGCCGGGACCCAAACAGTGCTGCGGTTCAATATCCCGGCCTACATCTGGGCGGCCAAAATGTTTCAATCATGTCCAGGCAGTGCTCTCATCACTTACCTTGATGTCTCTTTCTGTCTCTTTAAGTGATGAAGACTTGTGTGTGTGTGTGTGTGTGCTGCTGGTGATATTGTGTTTGAGTGCTGCTGCTGCTGCACTGATGTTTCTGTAATGCAATCAGTGTTTCCTGTCAGAGAGAGAGTGAGGAAAGTGAAGAGAGAGAGCAGGAGATGAGAGGAGCTCATCTTTACAGCCTGTGAAGTCAGACGTGTGAATCCAGCACGACTTCAAAAGCACACGCATGTTCACGTCCTGATTATCCAGCATGCACACGGCTCCTTGTCTTAGTCTAAAAACAGACGCATTCCCCCGAGATCGGCAGTTTTCCAGTCGATTATTGGCGCAGGAAATGAGAACCGTGCCAGTCGCGTGTTTCAAATGAACGGGCAGTGTTTGGAGCGCTGTGTAGAGGGTGAAGTTGTCGTGGAAGCAAGTACCGAAACATAATGGTATGCATGGACAGAGCTGGAGAAACCACTCTGAACTGAACTGAAGGCATGTGCCCGCCTGCGAGTGGAGGCACGGCATCGCTACAGCAGCAGCGGAGGAGAGAGTGAGGAAGAAAGAGGAACAAGAGAGAGGGAGGGAGGAGGAGTGAGGAGGAGAGGAATCTAGAAAGGAGGACAGAGAGCCAAAGAGACAGAGAAGAGGAGAGACGTGGAGAACCAAGGTCCTCTGCCAGCTCCACGCTGTGTTGTTGTTGTTGTTGTTGTTGTTGTTCGGGGGGCTCAGGATGAGCAGCCCATGCCTGCTGCGTGCTGCCCCTATCAGCCAACCCCGACTCAGAGAGGTCAAGATCAGCCTGAAGGCCAGCAGCAGGGAGACCACAACCACCAGGAGCAGCAGCAGCAGCGGAGGAACCAAGGAAGCCACCAGACGGAGCTATGCCCCAGCAGAGAAGGAGCCGCCCGTGCGGGTTGGAGTGAGCATCAGCCGGAGCAGGAGCACCCCGCCGGTCCACCGGGCCCACAAACCTGAAAGCAAGAAGCCACTGAGAGGCAAACAGCCCGAGCCGCAGCATCAACCAGAGAGGAACGGCACCCTCCTGCTCAATGTCCCGCTCGCTGTGGCACCAGGGGGGCTCTCCTCCTTCTCCTCGTCCTCCTCTCTGTCCTCCTCTTGCACCCCGCGACGTCAGAGGCCCTCTCACCCTCCTCCTGCCCCCAATCTCTCCTCCTCCTCGGCCAAGGGTATGAAGCGAGCGCGCTGGCTGAGTTACAGCACCTCTAACATCTGTTTCAACTCCATCCTGGAGGGGCGCTTCAGGCAGCTGCAAGGTACAAGGGTCCCGGTGGTTGACCTGTGTGTGTGTGTGTGTGTGCGAGATGGCGCCGCTTAACGATACCGATACTGTTATCGATTCTCTCATGAGGACACCTGAAGGCAGAGGTGTGGCCTTTCTACCTCGCAACCAGAGGCCAATTAAGTCTACTCTTTCATCGAAGTTGCAGTTGGCCACCAGGGGGCGACTCCACTGGTTACAAAAAACTAGTTCTCACTTGTTTTTAAACATCATAAACATTTTCCTTAGGCGTTAATGGTCTCAATCACTACTTTTAGATCTTCTTTAATAGGACGTGAGGTCGTTAGAGTAAGTGTGTTGTGTTGCCACTGCGAGGAAATGGATGATAAATAATATGGCGCCACCGTGAGTGGACACCTGTGCGATTGTACGGCTAGTTTTAACAGCTTGGTGCGCGGCTGCAGGTGTCATCTTCCAGTTTAAGAAATGGATCTCGAGTTGGTTTTGCAGCCGAAAGACTACGTTTTACCGTTTTTATACACAGTTTATGGTTTGAACCAGTTGTCTCCACTGTACTGAAGTAAACCTTTCACAATACATTTGGTGAAAACCCTGTGAAATCAGCTGTTCTGCTGCCGCCGCTTGATTGATGTGGTCAGTGAGATGATTTAGCTCGTAAATGAGAAGTTCTAAAACGTTTCTTGAGTTAGTCGAGTTTCTGTGAGAGGCTGCGGCGAGGAAGCTTGTCGTGCGGTTGCTCGCGTGATCTTGTTTGCGTCAATGAGAAATCAGTACCAATTTACCCGCCAGTTCTCGATACTCATCCCTTTACGGTTGAAGTTTTGTGCGTGTTTGAGACTTTGTTTTTTCTCTCCTGCCTCACAGATGACAAAGACAACACTTTTCCAATCAGGCCCCTCCCTTCACCCACTTGTGTTGTGTTTTCCTGCCAGGACGCGATTACAGTGAGCTCTCACTGTGACTAGTGTAAATGTAAATGATTAATTGTCTCATTGTGAGAATTGGGGGGGGGGCGCAGCAGCAGCAGCAGCAGCAGCAGCAGCAGCAGCAGCACAGTTGTCAGAGCTTCCATAGCAGTGACCCTTTTCATTAAACATACAACCGAACTGTGGCTCTGCCCCAATTGTTCATTGACTTTGCTTTAAATAATTCATTGGCAAACTTCTTCTAAAAAGGTTGTGGCATTTTCCCCTTTCAAATCCACTCACAGGGAGTCGGGACCTAATTCTTTAAACTAACAAACGTCGTCATATTTACACGTCGTCATATGGCTTTTTCGTTTGTTTCTTTTATTTTCCCCGACCTTTTATGTTCCTGAAAGATTGTGTCGGTGGTGTAAGAAAAAAGAAAAAAGAAAAGAAAGAACGTTTCTCCCGGCTTGTGTTGTCAAGCTTTTTAAGAGAGAGGTTTGCCGTCATTGTGGATTTTTGTTAGCTTGCATAATGCTACCCAACTCCCTGATGACAGGGGTGCATTAGTGGGAGAAAGAAACCATGTAGGAATGGAGAAGGAAACAGGCCTTTTTTTCTTTTTTTCTCCCTCCTGCCCTTGCTCGATTTCAAGTATCGACTGATTGTGAAGACTGCAGACACAACTGATATGTGAAAACTTTTGAAGCTTTCCCAAATTAGACGGGTGGTTTGAGGCCAAGTGCATCGATCCACCGACAGCATGCGTGGAAATGTGTATTTACCATTTTGTTCGTAACAGAGATTTGTTTAAGACTGCGCTTAAATGAAGTCGGACAGAACAACGATAAAAGTAACAGGCGGAGAACGAGAGAGGAAACATCTGGCCTTTGTTTTTTATCGATTGTCAGTTGAAGTTGGAACACTAAGTGGTGGTAACTTCATTGAAGAAAAGGCATTTTTCAATTCAGTTTTTGGCATGTCGACCTTCGACATTTAACATGAGTTTGAACCTTGAATTATTGTGCATTTTAATTAAAGGGATAATGCCAGTATTTCTACGTGTGGTTGAAAGAGGGAACGTGTGTCTCCCGGCGCCAGGAACCAGACTGAAAACACGTCTGCCAGTGGGAAATACAAGAAAATATAGATTTTAGCCATTTAACAAAAGTCTCACCTAATTAAACTCTGCCTGCTCGCGTCAACATTATTTTCAGGTGCTGCTCATCTCATTGTTTTCCAGCAAAAAAGAAAATGACACTGCTTGCTCTTTCACACTGAAATCCATAAAGAAAATCAGCATTTTTTAGCTCACAGGGAGCTGCTGGTCTAACGGCCACCTCTTTGGTTAGTATGTAAATCCAAACAGAGGCAAATACATTATTAGGGTAATAAAGACTTGAGCTGGAGGCTTAGATTTTATTAGGAGAGCCAGCCAGTGAGGACCATGTGCCCATGGCTCGAGCCAGGGCCGTGCATGGTGAAGTGAGTGCTGGCTGTGTGTCAGAAGCTCACACAAGCTCATGTCATATGAGTATCTCTTCATTAAAATGAGTTTAAACACCGGCCAGTTTTGCCTTCACCCACATCAAAGTGGGCGTGCAGTGGGCGTGCAGTTCCCTCTCGAAGAAGCTCTAACACCACCTCGCCAACAGAGCAGGTGTCTCGTCTGCTCATGGTTTAAAGTCTGTAAACAAAGACGTGAAATCGTGGCTCATGGGTTCATGGCGGCAGAGCCATGACTCGGGCATGTCGTGCCCAGACACTCTGAGATCAGTGGTGGGCCACATCCAGCAGGAGCTGACTGTGGGAAAAAGACAGCATCAGACTGTATACAGGGAAAATCCATCAGCATGAATAAGTCATGGGGGTGGGGGGGGAGGCTTTCATTGGAGTCAAAAGAGTGGATAGAAGATTACTAAGTAAAAGCATGTGAAACAGAGGAATGTTTAGTAATGCTTGCTCTGATATGGGGGCGGTTGTTGGGGAACTGGGAGTGACTCGGACGCTGCTGTAGTCGCAGCCTCTCGAAGAAGCTCTACACATGAAACAGAAACTTAAGGGGTGAAGAAAAGTGACCAGTGTTTCCCAGTGTAATGTAAAGAAGTTAGAATGTTGTTTTTGGTATGAATAAGAAAATCCCGCACAAGCAAAACTCCAAAAATAGCTTTAAATGATCATTTTAATGACTCTGCCTCAACTAAGACAGCTAGTGTTACTAAATGGACTTGTTCATTGTAATAGCCCTTATTATTTTGGCATAAAACACTGAAATATTGCTATGTTAACACTCAAAGTCCATGTTGAAACCCGACTCGGACTCAAACCTGATGACGCTGGATCCAGTAAATGGGGACCTGACTCGTACCTGAACACTGGGGGACTCGTAACTTGACTCCGGTTCAGAATTTAGTGACTCAGCGACAAAAACTCACAGTTTATGAAAACTGCTTCTGTTCCCGAGAACGACGTAGCACACTGGGAGGAGTGGTCGTTCTCATCTTCAAACCTTTCAAATGTCGTAATTCGACAGGATCTTTGTACATAAATTGAACGTGTTGCTTTCCTGCAATTTGATAAATTACAAAGTAGCAAAATGTGGCTCAAAAAAACCCCCCAGTAAAACTATGTTGAAATGAAAGTAAAAAAATTCTAGGTCAACAATATCAAATTGACCCCCTCTATATTTTGTTAGTGCTCACGTGGCACGGATCTGTGCCGCAGGTGCACCCGTGGCAAATTGGCCATGGGAATAATACACAACTCCTTATATGGACATTCGGGGGGGGAATATAAAATGCATTTTATATCGCATTTTTAGTCGTGATATAAAGTAGCAAATAATTGTGCCGAAGTCACAAAATAGAGCGTGTTACTTTTGTTTTCGTTCATCAAAACAAGCCATCTGAACTTTGAACTGTGAACGATCCGATTTCAAACATTTTGAGTACTTTTCGTATATAGTTCGTATATCGTATATAGTTGGTGAAAATGAAAGACATTTGTCCATCAGGTTGAGCTGAAAAAAAGGATATAAGACACTCTGTAGTGCACATTCTTATAGTCTCTGTTTTAACACAGTAAAGATAAAAGAAAAAAAACAAACCTAAATGCTGTGTGTTCTAAGGGTTAAACAGAGCTTAGCTTTCAGATGGAACACTGAGAGGCTTCAGCAGTGAGTGTACGGAGAGCTGTTGTCATAATGAGCTTGTTGAACTACTCCTGAGGAGATGGATGAGCTGAGTGTATGCAGGCAACATACACTCGCTTCCCCCCCCCCACCTCCCCCCAAAGAGCCAGGAGCATCAGTGTGTGCCGTCTCCTCTCAAGCTCTCGTTATGTGAGATGATAGGAGGAGAGAGGAGAGAGCACCATCTGCACATTGATACATTTCCTCTAACTCTCTCCGCGGTGAAATCCCGCGGGAGCAACACCCCAAATAGTTCACAAAGGATTTATCCCACGTTTTATTGCACTTATGGCTCATGTTTTTTTTTTGTTTTTTTTATTGTCTCGTCCACTGACTGACGACGACGACGCGTCCGCTTGCGCTAAATCAACGCTGACACTCCTAATGGAGCTTTGAGTTATTTGATGGTTTTAATTGCCATTACTTTTTCATGGCAGCGTTGGCACTCCGCGCTGTTGTTCTGCTGAGGGGAGCAGAACGAGGCATCATTTATTTACCGCGCCCCTCCTGCGCCATGTGTTTTACATACAATAACGCATCATTTCTTCACTCTGATGATGCCGGAGCTTTTAGGTGCTGACTGGGTCAGTTTTAGCAGCAGGGGAGATGCTGTAGATAATGCATCTTTCTCTCCTTTCCTGTTTGGGTCTCTGCAGACTGTAAACCTGAAAGCCTGCATCCCAGTCACTCTCTCACTTACTTTGTCTGATCTGTCTCGTCTTCCATCACCTGCTCTTTTCATCCTCTTCATCCTCTCCCCTGGTTTACCCAAGTGAAGCCTCAGAAGTAGCAGTGAGTCACTAGGAGTGAAAAGAACTCAAGTTTGAATGAAAATGGACTTGATTTAGGTCCTCTTAAAATTATTTACAGGAATCTAGACAATAAAGCCCATCACGCTGACAGCTAACATTGTCCAAGTGGAAACTGCCCGTGACGTCACCCATGAGAAGCTAAACTCTAAAGATTTGCTGCCGCCTTGTTATTAAAGTTTTGTTTAATTTGAAATTCATTAGGGTCCACTCATATGTTTCCTTTATTGTTTATTTTTGCTTTAAATTGGAACATCAATACAAAGTTGACTTCATATAAATCGTGGTAGAAGTACGCTCACTCTTTTGACTTCTTTTTCACGCCCAAGTGGTTATTCCATATATTTTTTCCTGCCACTTAGGTCTATGGCCTTGTCCGTTAAGATGCCTGGCTGCAAGTGACATCTGCGAATTTCTTTCTCTTTCTTCTCTCTCTCTCTCTCTCTCTCACACACACACATACACAATTAGTGACAGTGAATTCGACCTCTCCAGTTAACCCAAAGGTGAACATCTTTATTACACAGCAGTAGTGAACGAAAATTGGGCACGGGCAGCACTAAAATGTGCCTGGGGTTCTATGGGGGATCGGGTGCCTAGCTCAGGGGCACAGTTTTATTTGCATGGTGCCAAATCCCAACGTACATTATCTCAAGGCTCTGTACATAATCAGACAAAAACCTTTACAATACTATAGAGAGCAGAGAAACCCAACAGCTGAGCAAACAGTGGAGAGAAAAAAACTCTCTTTTAACCAGACTCAAAAATGTGCAGCCATCTGCCAAGACAGGTTGTGGTGAAAGGAAAAATCGGGAGACACGACAATGTTGTCGTGTGCAATGACAATGAAAGCCTCTCATTTTATCTAAACGCTGCGATACAGAGGAACACAGAGAGAGAAGTGTGGAGCTGTTGTGTGAAGTCCTTTGACAGTGGTCTGTATTTATATTTCAAAGCTACACACCACAGTTTTAAATCAGAGCTTCACAATCGGATAAATCCTGCGCTTCATATCGCCTCTATTATTTTGTGTAGCATGTGGACCGTGGATCTGTAGTGTCAGGAGGCTTTGGACAGGAGTTAGCCTCTTTGTTCTTCTACTCGGTGAAAACAATCCTGACGTTCAGGTGCAGACAGGTCTGTGTCTCGAGCAGATTCCCACAGACCAAAGCCGGTGTGTTTTTAAGTTCAATATTCCACCGTCGTGCAGATCTCCAACAAATCCCTACCAGCTCCAGTGGCGCTGCAAAGACTTTTAATTATTCATGGAGCTCATGTTCTTTCTTAACTTGGTTCTCCCTTCAGATGAGCGTGAGGCGGTTCAGAAGAAGACCTTCACTAAATGGGTCAACTCTATCCTGTCCCGGGTTGGCTGTCGCATCTCCGACCTCTACCTGGACCTTCGGGATGGACGTATGCTCATTAAACTGCTGGAGGTGCTGTCGGGTGAACGACTGGTAAAGACTTCCATGTTACACTTTTAAAGTTTATTTTCCACTTTATCCTCCTGTGGTGACTTTTCTATTTATAATTCCCTCTCCTTTTTTTCCCCTCTCCTCTTCCCTTGCCTGTAGCCAAAACCCACCAGAGGCCGGATGCGTATCCACTGTCTGGAGAACGTGGACAAGGCTCTGCAGTTCCTCAAAGAGCAGAGGGTTCACCTGGAAAACATGGGGTCCCACGACATCGTCGACGGCAACCATCGCCTCATCCTCGGCCTCATCTGGACCATCATCCTGCGCTTCCAGGTAAAGTGACATCAGCTTAGCCTGAAGCCCATATTTCTCTGTCTTTACTTACTGTTTTCAGCTGCTCTTCCCTCTCATTCATCATCAAGAGGACGTCAACATTAAAGCTCAAAAATGTGGCACGAAGAGCAGTTGTCACCAAAACACAAAAATGTGAAACTTTGTGCAATATACTGTACTGTATATTGGTATGATTTCGTCAAAGTAGGTTGTTGTTACAAGTTCATACAGAAGTTAACTCAAAAAGGACATTTATTTTGTTGAAATTGTGGTAATAGAGACAGGAAATCTCTAGTGTAGCAATGAAAAATATGGATATATTTGAGTAAATGGGTACATTTCATCTCACCCTTGAAAACTCCAATGTCATTTCACCCATTTAAAGTAATAAATAATTACCTGCCAACATTATTTTTTTATTAAAATGCACCTTTTCAATAAAAAAACAATTGTGTTCAGCATTGAATACGAATGTTTCTAACAAACAAAGCAAATCAATATCTTTAAATAATAGCTGGTGCTGACCCACTTCCATGAATATGAGTACATTCATGTGAATTATATCACAGTACGGACATACACTTTATTGCTATAATTACATTATTAAATGTAATCATGTTTGCAGCCTGCTTTTCTGATTTTTTAATTTTTTGTAGTGCACACAACACAGAAAAACGGTTTTAACCAGCAGCTCTTTCTCTTTTTTCCCTTTTATGAGACGACTTCAGGTTTCGCTGCCTGACGCACGTCCACACATCAGAACATGTCTGTTTGACTCCTTTTATCTTCTTGTAAGAGCAGGGCAGATATTTATTTTTAATTTGACAGCGGCACCGCTATTTTTAGCTTGTTCAAACAACACGGCCTGCTGTATTATTATTATTCAAAAAAAATGTGAAGAAACAAGGACAAGGTTTACTTAGTCCTGTCTGATTCTTTTTAGTCTGTGTGAACAAGGGGAACCAAAAGCAGGCTAAATTTAGCCCTCTCTCAGGACCTGTCTCTCACATCACTTCACTGTGCTAATTACTGGCCCAGTGTGTGGGAAAGTAAGAAGTCCAATAATTAACAGCCCTCTTCTTCTATCGATTATACTTTGGGTTTAGATTTGTGTAATTCAAGCCGGTTCAACAACATTGATGATCTGTCACTTGGGATTAGTGACAGATAAAAAACAACAACCCCAAAACCGATAAACAATGTATATCAAAGAGATATTTGACATGTTTTTATCAGTCACATTTTTTATTTATTGACTGTTATAAACAGTCATTTATAAAACTGTTAACCCCTGTTTTCTATTAGTGTCATCTTATTTTTGATAATATATACAAAAGATCTTATAAGATTAAGAAGATATAATTTTAATCATTTTAATTTCTATGGAAGAGTATTAGGGCCACATGTAAAAAAAAAAAAATGAAAGTAAAAAATTTTAATAAAACAGCATGAGTTCTGAGATTTAAGTCAGAATTCTGAGATTGAAGACAGAATTCTGAGATTAAAGACAGAATTCTGAAAAAAAGACAGAATTCAGAGATTAAAGTCAGACTTCTGAGAAAAGTCAGAATTGTGAGAATACTTTTTTCTCACAATTCTGACTTAAATCTTAAAATTCATGCCGCTGATTTGTTTTTAATATTCTTCCGTGTTACTCGTGCTTTTATTAACACTGATGTTGACTTGTTTATGTTTGTAAGCATCTTTTATGGTCTTGTAAGTGGCGTATCAATTGCTTGCTCTCTGTGCTTTGTTTTTTCTTTTTTCAAACATCACAGTCGTTAGTTAACTTTCATTATTTAACATCCAGCTGCGCTTGTTGTTCTTCATCATCAGATTCAGGACATCATCGTGGAAACGGGCCAGGCCGACCAGAAGGAGACACGCTCGGCCAAGGACGCTCTTCTTCTGTGGTGTCAGATGAAAACTGCGGGGTAAGTGGGATGAGTGACCTTCGGCCTAACCAAGCTGTTGTAAATACTCTCAGAAACATGGGTGTCAATGTGAAGCCAGGCTTTGTGCACAGCTGTAGTTTAAAAAATGATTGTTGTGTAAAAAGTGCTGTAATTTAAAACTTAACTAAAAGCTCTAAAAGTGTGGCAGGCGTGAGTGTACTCTGCTTTTTGCCGAGCTTGACCCACATGTGGAGGATAAAGTGAAAATGGATGGAATTAGCAAAATCAGCAACGTTACGGAGTAAAGAGTAGATTTGCTCCTGAAGTAGAAGCTCTTTCATCTTCTTGAACCTTTAGCTGTGACTGTTAGTGATGCATAATCACACACTGAGACTTCCAGACACTGAGCTCCGCAGAAATATCCTGCATGTTCCATCAGTGACGTCCCGTGGTTGTTGTCTTGCAGATACCCCAACGTCAACATCACAAACTTCACCACCAGCTGGAAGGACGGCATGGCCTTCAACGCTCTCATACACAAACACCGGTAAGGATAAAGATGAATGGCCAGGTCCATTCTCACCACCTCTGAAATGTAAACTCCCAGTCCATGAAACCCATCTGCTCAGCGTCTCTCCTGCTCTTCTTTGTTTTTCTTCATCTCCTCTGTCTCACCAACTCTTCTGACTTTGCTTCTCTCTCAATATTTTCCACCCAGGCCAGATCTGTTGGACTATAATACTCTTAAGAGATCCAATCCGACCCACAACCTTCACAACGCCTTCAACGTGGCAGAGCAGAAGCTTGGTGTGACCAAACTGTTAGACCCAGAAGGCAAGTGTGACAAGCGGGACCGGTGATGTCTCTGGCTTTTGGCTTTTACTGACTCTGTTTTGTTGTATAGATGTGTTCACGGAGAATCCAGATGAGAAGTCCATCATCACGTATGTTGTGGCATTCTACCATTACTTCTCGAAGATGAAGCAGCTCGCTGTCGAGGGCAAGAGAGTTGGAAAGGTGAGATGGAAACGTGACGTAGACTCCACTCTTCTTTGTTTTGTGGAACCTGCATTCCTGACTGTCTCCTGCTTCTTCTTCAGGTTCTGGATCACGCCATCGAGACGGAGAAGACGATTGACAAGTACGAGACTCTCGCGTCAGACCTGCTGACCTGGATTGAGCAGACTATCATCGTGCTGAACAACCGAAAACTTGCCAATTCTCTGACTGGAGTCCAGCAGCAGCTTCAGGCCTTCAACACCTACCGCACGGTGGAGAAGCCGCCCAAGTGAGTCAAGCTCGGACGCCAAAACCACCGCATTGCAATTCCATTTTCAGTTATTGTTGTTATTTCGTTGAATTGGCCTCCTGTGACTCAACGTTACACTCTCGTGTGACTCGTCTTCGTTCAGGTTCCAAGAGAAAGGAAACCTGGAGGTTCTGCTCTTCACCATCCAGAGCCGCATGAGGGCCAACAACCAGAGGGTGTACACACCGAAAGAGGGCGCTCTGGTCGCAGATATCAACAGAGTGAGACGCCTGAGCACACACGGCGAAACAAAAGCAGCGAAATGCAAATGAAGTAGTTTGAAGTTCTGACTATCAGATTATGGCACGGCTCCGTTAGATTGACGAAATTAATTCATTTAGCACCTCAAAAAAACATGTAATTACACTATAATGGTAATTTTACAGACTTATTCATCAAAAACATAATAGATGCTGATAAATGCCTGGCAGAACTGCATTTTGTATTTTATTTCTTACTGAGATTATTCAAAGTTGGTAATATTTTCCCAGTTGCCGCTCAAACATTCACTCCAGTAATGAATTAGTATATTAGCAGCAATGTAATACATTTTGTGAATGAATTATTTTAATTGTGATAATTCGTCTTGGATATTGCCATGCTGAGCAAAAACCATCAACATTTGCTGGCACTTGCTTGTTTTTAATCTGAGGATTTGTTGCGTTTGTGTTTCAGTGCTATTACATGTGAGTTTTTAGTTCCACTACATTGTGGTGGTGACATTTTTTTTTAGACTAATGATTAATTTAGGTAGGATCCTGATACTGCTATTGATACAAGACTTATTTACAAGAACTTCAAACCCCTTATGAACCGTCTCATCCTCCATGTGCAGGCGTGGGAGCGTCTGGAGAGGGCGGAGCACGAGCGGGAGCGCGTCCTCAGAGACGAGCTGATCAGACAGGAGAAGCTGGAGCAGATGGCGAGGAGATTCGACAGGAAGGCTGCCATGAGGGAGACCTGGCTCATGGAGAACCAGAGACTAGTGGCCCAGGTAAAGTCAGGCCAACAAGAAAACTCAAGCAATCAGTAGAAACAGGCTGTTTGATGATGGGGGTAAAAAAAAAAAACCCAGAGCCTTTCTGAACACAAAATGTTAGTGAGAAATGGCAGAAATTTTATAAAACAAATCAATATGTCCCTGTATTAATATTCTACTTTAATAAAGTACAAATCCTGCTGTCAACTATATTCTAGTACAAGTACAAAAGCATCATTAGTAAAAATGTGCTCACATATTAAAACTGTAGGAAGATTAAGTGTTTGGTAACATTTTCATGACCACTTATTATGTGTTGCCAGTATTTCAGCTGTATCTGCTATGTGTCTTGTTTAGTTTGATCTATAATAATGTATCATAGTAATAACTTTGCATGACACGGTGATGCAGTGGATGACAGTGGTGCCTCACAGCAAGAAGGTTTACAGTTCACATCCTGGTTGAAACAGAGGTTTTCTGTGCAGTATTATATGTTCTCCCCATGTCTTCATTGTTAATTGGAGACTTAATATTTACCGGCTCTAGCTCCTCCCGCAGGTCTCAAACGATGAGCAGTAGTTAAATGCTGTACTTGAGCTTCTCTCTGCTCCTCAGGATAACTTTGGTTATGATCTGCCGGCTGTGGAGGCCGCCAAGAAGAAGCACGATGCCATCGAAACTGACATTGCGGCGTACGAGGAACGCGTTCAGGCTTTGGTGGACATCTCGAGGGAACTCGACTCTGAGCGCTACCATGACGCCAAACGGATTGATGTACGGAAAGACAACGTCCTGCGTCTTTGGGACTACTTGCAGGAGCTACTGAAGGCCCGTAGGGGGCGCCTGGATAAGAACCTGACCCTGCAGAGGATCTTCCAGGAGATGCTGTACATCATCACCTGGATGGATGACATGAAGGTACAGAACATGAAGCACTGTACATAAAGTGACACCATACATTTTCCCAGAGACTAGACTGAACATTGTTTAAATGTGTCCTCAGGCTCGACTGCTGTCTGCAGACTTTGGGAAACATTTGTTGGAAGTTGAGGACTTGCTACAGAAACATGCCCTGGTAGAAAATGATGTTGCCCTGCAGGCAGAGAGGGTACATAACGCCAGTGCTGCTGCTCTCAAGTTTGCAAATGGAGATAGTAAGTGCACTTTATTTTTTTGTAATTATGTGATTTTTATCAGTGATGACTACGGTTGGGCAACATTTCAGTATTATGTCAATATCAGGACATGAGACGAGTTAGATATTAGATCTTAGATATCATATCATGATGTGGCATCAGTGATTGCTCTTCTTGGTTTTAAAGGCTTAAGACTGTTTAACTATTTGTGTTTCAGCACAATTTGACCAAATTCATAGGCAATTTCATTTTCTCACACATAAATAACCTATATTTAACCTTAAAAAGCGAATGAGCTCAAGGGATAATCATGTATCAAGCATGACAAATTGTCATGTACCAAAAGTCAACATCACATGCGCTGTCCAGTCATAACCAGTACATGTCCTGCTCTCTACCAAGTTTAAACTGACAAAGACTACAGAATCCCGAGAGCAGGTCAGAGAACATAGGAAATGAAATTATTAAATACACAGGCTGTAACATTTATGTTGTCCCTCATTTCCCCACCAGGCTATAAGCCATGTGATCCTCAAGTGATCCGGGACAGGGTGCAGCACCTGGAGCTGTGCTACCAGGAAATTTGTGCCCTGGCGGCCCAGCGAAGGGCCCGCTTGGAGCAGTCCCGTCGCTTCTGGTACTTCCTGTGGGAGGTGGCGGAACTAGAGAGTTGGATTAGGGAGAAGGAGCACATCTTCTCATCCATGGATTACGGAAAGGACCTGACGAGCGTGCTGGTGCTCCAGAGCAAACACAGCGCCTTCGAGGACGAGCTTGGAGCTCGCCGCGCCAACCTGGAACAGGTCCTTGCTGAGGGGGAGAAGATGATCCAGGCCAAGCACTTTGGCTCGCCTAAGGTTCAGGAAAGCATGGACGACATCGCAAGGCAATGGCAGCAGCTGGAGGAGCTGGCGGCCTTTCGGAAACAGAACCTGCAGGACACTCAGAGGTTCTTCCAGTTTCAAGGAGATGCTGATGAACTCAAGGTTTGGCTGCTGGATGCCAAGAGGCAGATGAGCAGCGAGGATGTAGGTCACGATGAGTACACCACACAGCGGCTAGTGAAGAGGCACAATGACCTGAAGAATGAAACAATTAAGAATGGAGCCACCATTGATGCTCTATCAAAGCAGGCCAACGCACTGCCAGAGGAACTTCAGAACACTCCTGATATCCAGAGACGTCTCAAAGACATCAAGGACCTGTACATGGAACTCATGTCTCTGGCTGACCTGAGACAGAAGAAGCTTGATGACACTATGGCGCTGTACAGCATCTTCAGTGAGACGGATGCATGTGAGCTCTGGATGGGCCAGAAGGAGACTTGGTTGGTGGGACTGGAGGTGCCGGAGAAGCTGGAGGATCTGGAAGTCGTACAGAATAGGTACAAATAAGAAAATGAATTATTTTGCTTATTATACCGATATCACAAACTTCTACCACTTCTATCTACCAGTACCCTGATCAGTCCTGTAAAGTGGTAAAGATTAACTTTGACTAACACTTTCCTTTGTCACAGGTTAAGCATTCTGGCTCAGGATATGGCAAATGTTCAGTCGAGAGTTGACGACGTCAACAAAGCTGTGAAACAGCTTGAAGACAGCAGACACCCTCGTACCAAAGAGGTCAAGGAATGTCAGACACGTCTGAACAAGAGGTGACTTGAGCATTTTAGCTAGATTATGTCATCAGTATGTCAACATTTCTGATGAATGAGATCAATAATTTAGTGTAAAATCCCAAGAGAAAAACACGAAATTAAAATTTTAATATTTTATCTTCTGAATAATCGTGTGAATTTCCGAGACGTTTAGTGACAACATAGCAGGTTAGCTGAAGATGTAGAAATGAGGAACTTGTCTCCAGGAAAAAATAAGCTAGTCAACGTATACCGTATGTAGAATTAAGAATTAAATAAATCTATGTTTCATTTGTCTTTTTAAGGTAATGACTATTTCTTATAACTTGTACAATTAAGATGTAAGTAAACAGAAATGAAGATGATTTAATAATTCTTTTCAGGTGGGAGGCCTTCAAGGCCATGGTGGATGATAAGAAGCGGAAAGTGGACTCTGCTGTTAGTCTCCACAACTACGGGCTGGAGTGTGACGAGACAGAAGCCTGGATCAAAGACAAGACACGGGTGATCGAGTCCACGCAAGACTTGGGCAATGACCTGGCAGCCGTCATGACCATCCAGAGAAAGCTGTTTGGCATAGAGAGAGATTTAGCCGCCATTGAAGCCAAGCTAACCTTCCTGAGGAGCGAGGCGGACCAGCTTGCTCAGGATCACCCGGAGAACGCGGCAGACATCTTTGCCCGCAGGGGAGAGTTGGACGCAGCCTGGGATGCGCTAAAGAAGACCCTGAAAGACAGGGAGGACTCTTTGGGCGAGGTCAGCAAGCTACAGACCTTCCTCCAAGACATGGATGACTTCCAGTCGTGGCTTTTTAAAACCCAGAAGGCTGTGGCATCGGAGGAAATGCCTGCCACGCTGCCAGAAGCTGAGATGGAGCTCAGCCTTCACGATGCAGTGCGTGAAGACATCAACAACCACGAGGAGGACTATCACTCTGTGAAGGACACAGGTGCTCAGGTGATAGTGGGTCAGGAGGACGACCCTCAGTACCAGCAGCTGGAGCAGAGGCTGAAAGACATGGTCCGCGGCTGGGATGAACTGCAGAAGATGTGGGACAGTCGCAAGAACCTTCTGGACCAAGGTCTGGGCTTCCAGCAGTTCATGCGCGATGGCAAAGCTGTAGAGGCCATCCTCAACAACCAGGTACTGCGCTGATATTTGATTTAGGATTATTAGGTAATGTCTCAAAATTGTGTATCTTTGAAATAGAGGAATCATAAATTATGACATTTAGATAATGATGGGGTTAGCAATGCTACAGGTTCTTGAAAGAATGTGGAGCAGAAGAATGCAGCACAGTCAGTTCCCGTAGTGCATGTTTGTCTTATAACATTCAGCTCTCGGTGTTTTTCCGTCTTTGTCCACTTCTCCCTGACATGTATTTGCCTGCTCTGTTACAGGAGTACACCCTGGCCCACATTGACAGGCCTGACACGTTGGCCGGTGCAGAGAAAGCTTTAAAGAAGCATGAGGACTTTCTGAGCACCATGGAAGCCAATGAGGACAAGATTGACGGCGCCCTGCAGGGCGGAGAGCGACTGGTGGACAGTAACAATCTGTACTCGGGGAAAGTGCTGGAGAAAATGGACGGAATCAGAGACAGGTCGGTCGGTCAGCCTGTCATTGTAGTTCCGTACAGGATTGAATGAATTTCAACCACATTTAATATTAATAACAGAGTCTTGAACTAGATGGGCCTTTGTTGTCAATTCTTCACATTTGCAACCATTTTTCAAACTATTGAGGCCAAAGGATAATTCTTATTCTAATTTTGAATCATGTGCAAATAATGAGCTACATCACGCCTATTTTTAATATATATTAAAAATAATAATAATTATTATATAATATTATTGTTATTTTTTGATAACATTCTCCTTAAAGGTAAGTGTTTTTAAAAGTTTTTAGTGGTGAGTAAGGCAGAATCAATTTAAACACTTTGAGATGTTGAAATAAGAATAATGAAACCAATAAATTACACAATAGGCTTTTAAAAACAGGAACATAATTAAATTACAAAGCTAATACAATAGACAGACAAACAGAGACTTACCCTTGGGGGAAATTCCAGTTTGTAATAGTTTTGTCATGGGTTGAAACCAAGGTTAGGAGTCATTAGGTTAAAAACAAAAGAGATTTACAAACATTAAAGACAAATAAGTAAGTAAATAATTTTTTGACTCACTTTACTCAGAAAAAAATTAAATATATGATTAGTAATAAATATCAACATAGGATTTATGTACATTTAACCAAATAAAGAGACCCATAGCTATATCTGTTGCACTGTAGAAAAACAAAGCTGTTCATTTAGCCACATTTTTCACCTGGCTCATCAGTGGACAGCTTCCTTATCACTGTAACATTTGTGTCAACATGAGGCAGTAGAAGCTCAGGAGCTTTTCCTCTTAACTCCCCTAATTTACTTGGAAGACAGGCGCTCGCTGTAATGGATATTGATCCTTAAGTGAGAGCGATTCTTTGCAGCGTAGCTGAGACACAGATGACTGTTTTGAGTTACTGTGTCAGGTTTTTTTATTTTATTTTTTGCAGAGTGCAGAAGGAGCATCTTGTTTGTCTTGGCGAGGAAGAAAAAAAAAACACTGGAGTCTGTGGTTGTATTTTTAATGTCTTTTCTCTGGCTTTGTGTTTGACTTCCAGGCGTGACAAGAATAACAGAAGAGCTCAGGAGGTGTCGGAGAAGCTGCGAGACAACCGTGACCTGCAGCACTTCCTGCAAAACACTCAAGATGTGAGTTCATCATCACTTCAGTGGTGATGAAATCACGAGCACATTTGTCATTGGCTTTATAATTCCTTTACTCGTCATTCTCTTGATTATTATCGACAATTTGACAAAAATAGTTTTGTGTTTCATAACACAGCAGTGCTTGATGATGAACTTTGTATTTTCCCCCCATTTAGGTCACAGGTCCTGTTTGGTTAATCACAATATTGCTTTGTTGTCAAAAGATAATGACTACTTTAATGTCAGCTCGGCACAGTTTTTATTCTTTTTTCCATTTTTACTCCGTGCTGCAGCTGACCGTTTGGATCAACGAGAAGATGCTCACAGCTCAGGACACGTCGTACGATGAGGCCAGGAACCTCCACAGCAAGTGGCTGAAACATCAGGCCTTCATGGCCGAGCTGGCCTCCAACAAGGACTGGCTCAACAAAGTAGACCAGGTCTGTTAAGACAGTGTTCTTTCAGGGACATGCTCATAACTGTAATGTCTACAGCGAGGACAATTTTCTGGATTTTTGGATATTAACAGCACCTAATATATCTATTAGGCCCGCACGCTTGGGGTTAGGTAAATTGGACTCTCTAAATTGACAATTAATAGATAATATGGATGTATGGTCTCATACATGTGGTATTTAGCAGTAAATACTTCTTAAAAGATACAGTAGATGCACACAGAATAATATTTGGCATGCAGGATTAAACATTCTTTTGTATAATCCGGCTAAGAGTCACCAGACATATAAAATTTAACATCATCCTTGGCAGATTTGCCAACTGTACATGCACACTTTAATATTTGCCTGCAGTATTCCCCCTGACATAACATTTTCCCAAACTATCTTCCTCTTCTTGGTTGTTTCTGTGGCTACAGGAGGGTCAGGAGCTCATGGAGTCCAAACCTGAGTTTGAGCCCATTGTGAAGGAGCGTCTGGCCACGCTGCACGAGCTGTGGGACAAACTGGAGTCCACCACCCAGGAGAAGGCCCGGCTGCTGTTCGACGCCAACCGCTCCGAGCTTTTCGACCAGAGCCTCGCTGACATGAAGAAGTGGCTCGGTGGGCTGCAGCAGCAGCTGCAGAGCGGAGATGAGGATGTTAGAGACCTGACGAAAGCCAACATCCTGCTCAAGAAGCATCAGGTCCGTATCTCTGTAGTACACGCTTCAGATTTGTATGCTGTGACTAAAAAGGGTCTTGATGCATGCAGCTCTTAAATCATATTTTAGCTAAATCACACCATGGGAAAGAATGAATTATAGTTTATAGTTTAAGTTATTTCTTAGGATTAGCTTTGAGTGAATAAGCACCTGTGCTGGATCTGTATTTAGGTTTTCAGTTTGCATTTGAACGCAACAAACAAAATCACTATATTTACTGGAAGGAATACGAAAACAGTGGCGATGAGAAAGCAAGACAAACTTAACTTTCGGTGTGTTCGCCCTCCACTAAATCCACATTAGGCTTTTTTTGAAAGGCGATTTATCTTTTTTTTCCTCTCTAATCATATCTCCCTGTACCAGATGACGGAGAACCAGGTGCGTGACCGTGCGAGGGAGCTGGAGGAGCTCCAGGAGGCGGTCAGCAAGCACGGCGGAGGCAGGGAGGACCAGCCGGAGCTGGAGGCCGAGACACAGGCGCTGCAGGCGGACTTCCAGCAGCTCCTCACACCACTGGCTCAGCGCAAGGGCAAACTGGAGGCCGCCAAGTCTGTTCATCAGTTCTGCAGAGACTTGGCTGATGAACTTGTGAGCATGCGTTCCATCTCGGAGCAAACCTTTAACAGTCAGAACTCCCTGTTCTCGCGTATGATTGATACCATTAAATTACTGGAGAATAAGGTGTAAGATTCCGAGGGAACTCTTTAGACTTAAATATTTAAATTTATTCAAGTCTGAACCTTTTTTTTTAACTCCCCAAAATGATAACTTATTAATTTGGAAATAAGGTTTTCAATTACAGAAAAGTAGAATCAGTATGCACGATAGTAAGTACCACCTGCTCTCTCCATGAAATTGGCTCTCCAGGTAAAGCTTTAAAAACCTTTTTGGTTCCGCTACATAAATCCACTTGACTCGGGTGGAAGTGGAGGCTTAAAGAAGGATTTTTACTGTTGAGTTGTTGGAAACATTTTGAAAAGGTGTAAAAATGTAGCCACAAATTATACGGTCTTATGGTCTTTTTGTAATTAAGTGCGTCAGAGAGCTGTAAGGCTGTTTTCTCAAAAGATACCCATGTCTGCTTTTTCCTTCTTTATCATCATAATCTTCTTCTTTTTCTCCAAGCTCTGGATAGAGGAGAGGATGCCTGTGGCAATGTCACAAGAGCACGGCCACAATCTCCAAACTGTGCAAATGCTGCTGAACAAGAACCAGGTGGGGATTAGCCGCAAATCACAACGTGAACGTAATGCTGCATTGAATTCATTTTCCTTTAATTAGTAAGCCAATAAAATGTCAGAAAATATTGGAGGAAGTTTCTGAGTGATCCCTGCAAAATGGCTTGTTTGAAAAGTAATGCACTAATGCATTTTTGTTCACATGTGCGAGATAAAAACTGTCCCTTTTAATTAATTCACATGACTTGACAGAAAAAGTCGGTAATGGAATACCACTTGGACTTTATCTTAATGTCTGTTGTTTTTTTTTTCCACCAGACATTACAGAGGGAAATCGAGGGCCACCAGCCGCGGGTGGATGAAGTGCTTGAGCGAGGCAGGAGGATGGCGGCGGCCGCCAGCGCCGAGGGCCGACCGGAGGCGGAGCGAATCACAGACCAGCTGAAGGAGCTGGAAGAGGCGTGGGCCCGGCTGCAGGACGAGATGGCGAAGCGCCGGGAGAGGCTGAACGGCTCCAACTTGGCCCAGCACTACTACAATGATGCGGATGAAGCCGAAGCCTGGATAGGAGAGCAGGAGCTTTACATGATCGCCGATGAACAACCCAAGGTGAGGAACAGAGGCAGCGCCATGCATGACTGTGAAAACAGGCAGCTTCACTTAGTGACCTGGATACAGATGTATAAAAAAAACTAGATTGGATCATTTAAATCAATATCGTGTTGTTGCGAATAACAAGCGGCACTGCATGCAGTAACATGATGACACGGTTTGGCTTTTCCCCTCAATGAAAGAGCGATTATGAAGGAATTGTGGGCTGGTGTAAACACAGCAGAGGCAAAGTTGTGCCCTCCTCCGATGGAGTCTCTGATGATAAACTGGACCACACCGGACCTTAAACAGCTTTTCATAGGAGGGCATGTCAACAGATTAGGTCAGTCAAACTGCCTCGGACCCAGATGCGGTAGCTTGAAATTAACCGAAGTGGCAGCTTGTTTGATACAAAGGTCAAACAAGCGCCACAATCAGAATCAGCATGCTTTATTAATCCCGGAGGAAGTTGTGCGGTCACACAGTTGCTCCAGGAGATATACAGGTACAAGAAAGAATTTACCAAGTATTACAAAAAAACAGAAGTAATTACATATGAAAAGTAAGTCAAATGAAATAAAACACCGATTATGAAACATTAAAAATCAGATAAAAACATTATCAATATGATAAATAAAAACAGTCTGTCTCTGTGTGCAACAATATTGTGTTGTGTAGTAAATGCTGTTAAATGGAAGAGTTATACAGTTCGATGGCCACAGGCAGGAAATCATTCCCCGTGTCGCTCAGTGATGCATTTGGGTGATATCAGTCTCTCACTGAACGTGCTGCTCCCGTGACTGGCCAGCATGTCACGGAGCGGGTGAAAGGCATTGTCCAGTTTCTTGTCCTTATCTTGGACAACATTCGCTTCCCCCCGACACCACCGCCAGAGAGTCCAGCTCAATCCCCACAATGTTACTGGCCTTGTGGATCAGTTTGTTTGGTCTGAAAATAGAGAAAGACCACAGACCTCCAGTGTGACTTTGTCAGAGCTTAAAGTTATTATACCAATATTATTAGACCAAATATTATTCGAATAACCCCAGATTCACTCCACTTTGCCGCGTCCATCATCATCGCAGCTTCTAATACCTACTTGCTGTAACCTGTTCCCGCCCCCCTCGCTGTTATTGGCTGGACGATATTAACTATCTGCTCAAATGTTGCCGCCCAGAAACTTAACTTAAGCTTAATACCAGCAGAGGGCAGTATCTCTGCAGATCGAAAACAATCCATGCACTTCAAGGGGCTCATTAATGATGATTGACAGGGATTAGTTTTGGATTACATAATCCACCTTTACGCTGTCATGCTTTGATAAGTGACAGAGATCATGTGGAGTGTTTTGTTTTGTTGAATTGTGTGGCTGTGTTTCATCTCCATCGTCCTGCTTCTTCACTATTCTCCTCTCCTCTCGTCTCTGCAGGACGAGCAAAGTTCCCAGCTGGCCCTGAAGCGCCACATGATCCTAAAGCAGGCGGTGGACGACTACGCCGACTCCATTCAGACGCTGGCTGACCGCGCGGGAAAGATGTTTGCTGAGGACCATCCTGACGGGTGTGTGCTGAGAAAAATGACTGTCATTTCCCTCTTGTTGTCCCAGTCAGTTGTGGTTCTGCTTGATAAGGGAGACAAACATGTAAAGTGCGATAATTCCTGTGTCCCAATCATACAACCGATCTTGGGTAAACTTAAAACCAATTTCTTAGCCCCCTTTTTTTCATTTCCTCCACCTTATCTTCATCTCATTAATCTCTGTCCTTCTCTCTTTACCTTGTCGACAGTGAGGGCATCATCAGGCGACAGGGCCAGGTGGATAAACAGTACGCCGGGCTGAAGGAGCTGGCTGAGGACCGCAGGAAGAAGCTGGCCCACACCTTCCACCACTTCCTGCTGAGCCGCGAGGTGGAGGACCTGGAGCACTGGATCGCTGAGAGAGACGTAGTGGCCTCCTCTCAGGAGATGGGCCAGGACCTGGATCACGTCACGGTATTACACACACAAAACAAGCACAATTAACATAATGCATTTTAATATATTCTTTACTATTTTTACTTGTTTTACAGCAGGTGCAATGCAAATTTTTTTTAGGGCAGGTGCAATATTCAGCTCTTGTATTTTTATTTATATTCTGTAAATTATATGTCCTTTGTTTGCTGTTTGTTGCCTCGGCCGTACGATGCATTGTTCTGCAGCTGTTTTAGCCCAGAAAGAAAATCCCTGTGGGGACAATAAAGCCTATTTATTTTTTTTATTTGATTTGACTATTTAAATAAGCCATTTTTCATACTTGGAGGTGGAGCTAAACTAAGAAGTAGAACTACAAAGAGTGACTATTATCATGAAGGATCAATCTGTTGCTTGTTTTCAGTTATTTGGTCCATGAAATCCTCAAATGTCTTGTTTGGCCCACAAACGAGTTGCAGTTGATAAGGATAAGCAAATACAATGTGTCAGTGTCAGTGTCAGTATTGGTCCATTATCGCCAAAATCACTGGTTTTCAGGAAAAAGAAAAGTGTAAAATCCAATTGATCTAAACCCCCCTAATTATCACATAAAGAAAGATCAGTGTAATGTGGAGAGAATGTGAGTGAGGAACGTCAGTATATCTGTGTTTCTCTTTTAGCTTCTGAGGGACAAGTTTAGAGAGTTTGCTCGAGAGACGGGGATGGTGGGACAGGAGCGAGTGGACATGGTCAACCAGACGATAGACGAGCTGATCGAGGCTGGTCACACGGAGGCGGCCACCATGGCGGAGTGGAAAGACAGCATCAACGACAGCTGGGCTGATCTGCTGGAGCTCATCGACACGCGCGCTCAGCTCCTGACAGCATCTTATGAACTGTTAAAGTGAGTCAACTGTACCGATCTGGATCGATGCCATAAAGTTTTTTTTTTAAATGTGTGACCCCACAATGCAACGTCTAGAACAAGTTATAATAATATTGATATCTGGAGCGTTTGAGACGTGGAATGATTAATGAAAGAACCCCGCAAACATCTGACTGTGACGGTAATGTCACTAGGAATTTAACTTGAATGTAATAGCTTCATCTATCATTGTAAATAGGATGATGAATGCGATGATTACACACACACACACACACACACAGTGAACCAGAGATTTTAAAGAGATCGAATTTTTTTTTCACTAAGGTACTTTGATGATGGGAAGGAGTTGGTGGTTCAGATTCACGACAAGCAGAAAGAGCTGCCTGATGACTTGGGGGAGGACTTCAGCAAAGCTGAGTCTTTCCACAGAATGCACGCCGCCTTCGAGAGAGACATCACTGCGCTCGGCAAACAGGTACAACGTCTCAGTGGGTCGGCCGTTTTGATTCTGAGGCAATGCGAACGTGATGATTCATATTCAGAACGAGTGCCGCGGTGTTTGTGCAACGGTGAAAAGTTTGAAATGTCCAGAACTGGAATTGTTACATTTTATTTTGCAGCTTCGCTCACTCTGTCATAGATAAAGAACATAAAAATTAAAGCTGCAAACAGACCCACAGACAACTGACACCTCTAGTTGTTACTGCTCCTTTTAACTTTGTAAAATCGTTCTACTGTTTTTTTATGTAAACATGAACAATGGAAAAAATAAGCTAATGTTTTAGCTAATGTTTAGCTAATGTTTAGCTAATGTTTTAGCTCATGTTTAGCTAAAGTTTTAGCTCATGTTTAGCTAATGTTTTAGCTCATGTTTAGCTAATGTTTTAGCTAATGTTGAAGTATTTAGTTCTAGAGAGCAACACATTTCCCTCAGGAGTTTGTGAGCAGCAAATTGGCTCTTCAAGAAGGATGAATATCGTATCAGGTGTTAAATTTGTTCATTTCATTTTTTATTAATTACTGGTATTGTGTGCCATATTTTCATGAGATTGTAATAAATCAGTCTCATGTTTGTAGCTTCTGCTGCCCCCATGTGGACCAAACAAACAATCAAATGAATTAATGCAGCTTTAAGTGCAGTTAAATTGAATGTAATCATGGATGTTAGCAAAGCTTTTTCTATGTCTGTTGTCTTTAGAAACAGTTCAGCACAAATATGATGCCGATGTTTTTGAACCAATTTTATTGGTGTTTTTTTTTCATCTGATCAAATAAAAGAGGTTAATGATAACATCACTTAGACACGTGATAATAAATGACACAAAACATTTCTTAATTAAAATAACACGTTGCACTGCAGAATAATAGCATCATATCTCATAGGCTATTTAATACGTGAAACATGAGTTCCTCCAAAAATATACTTTTAACTAAACTTTGGGATAGAAAAAAAGTAAAGCTTTAGCAAGTCGAGGGCTTTTATTAAGTTTGTGAGAATAAAAATGCGTAAACTTACACATAAATAATAATCAGCCGATAAATTAAAAATATTTGGCCAATGCTGCTTCTTAAAAATTAAGTCCTCCCTATAGCAAGAAGATCACTGGTCTTGAATCACAGTTTCAGGTGATGAACTCCACCTTTCTGTGCAATGTCAGCTGTGTTTGTCTTTGACCCTCAAGAGTGTAAGCAGTAGAAAATGAATGAATGAATATTTTTTATTATTTATGCATGACTTTAACGATTTGACTCCTGCTTCTCTCTCGTACAGGTTCAGCAGTTCCAGGAAACAGCTACAAGGCTTCGCGCTCAGTACGCAGGAGAGCAGGCAGATGCCATCCATGCCACGGAGCGAGAGGTGGTGGAAGCATGGAAGGGCCTGCTGGACGCGTGCGACGGCCGCAGGGCGCAGCTGGTGGAAACGGCCGAAAAATTCCGCTTTTTCACCATGGTGCGAGACCTGATGGCCTGGATGGAGAGCATCATCCAGCAGATAGAGACTCAGGAGAAACCCAGGTGAGCAGCACTGCGACAAAGCCTCTGTTTTTCAAAAATCCATTTGATGACATAAATCATTCAAATAAATATGTAATATGGATTTGGAAATGACAAACTGCAGCAAGGTTTTATTTTTCTTTCTCTGAAAGGAAATCAGATTGAGAGGTAAATTTCAACCGTCAGCAAAAAATATGGATATGTTTAAGTGAGTCAAGAACCAGGAATGGGCAAAAATACAGACCTTCACTTCTAATCAGTTATTACCATAGAGTCATACAGGGACAGATCAATGTGTGAGATACTGCATTTTATTTTGAAGGCCTGATTCAAACTTTTTATTCACATTAATTCTAAACTATATCTGCATTTATTATTATTAGTCTTGTATCTAGGATCTAAAAGGGATACGTGAGTAAAAGTAAAAGTATGTTACCAGAAAATGACTTTGCTAGAAGGTGAAGTCACTTTTTTTTAATAATATGACTTAAGTAAAAGTCTTAAAGTATATGACATTTACTGTACTTAAGTATCAAAATTGATATGAAAATTGAGCCATGGTGGCTCAGTGTTAGGGCGAGGTCTTTCAACTGGAAGGTTGTGGGTTGAATTCCTGACTCTGCTAGTCTATATGTGTCCTTGAGCAAGACACTTAACCCCATGTTGCAGTGTGTGAATGGATGAATAGCAAAACTCTAGTGTAAACAGCCCATCAAGACTAGAAAAGCTCTATATACGTTAATACAGACCATAATACCAACTCTTCATCTTCTTCTGATTTTATTTGGTAGTAACGAGTAACAAAGAGAGTTAGAGGAAATGTAGCTGTTGTAAATGAACTAAAAATGACTCAAGGATCATAAAGAAGAATATTTTTAGAGTGCTGTTTTGTTCACTTAATCATTTTTATTAAGATGTGCAATATTACTGTATGAGATAAAGGACATACTTTAATGAATTTTCCAGAACCTGGTTATCATTGTTGTGGGTTCACCTCTTCTTTTGTGGTAGTGAAGCTTCATGTTTTGTTTGTTATCATCACTTTATATCCCTCCCTCCCTCCCTCCCTCCTCCGTATTAGGGACGTCTCATCTGTGGAGCTACTGCAGAAGTACCACCAGGGGATCCGGTCTGAGATTGAGGCCAGGGGGGCCAAATTCACTGACTGCATAGACCTCGGCAAGGCCCTGCTGACACGAAAGCACCGAGACTCTGCTGAGGTGAGTCTTCAGCAACAAAGCCCTGCTTTCTTTTCATCCTCAGCTGGGCCTTAAATTGTTGCTTTCATTAGATTTAATTACTTTTCTGGGAGTGATTGTTCTTGTCTGGTACAATGGAAGCAACTGGATTGCCACTATAGAAAAAAACGCTCCACTCATCTTACACTCATCAGGGAGAGTATAAAGCAAATTCTAATTAGAAATAGAAAAGCCAAAAGAATTTAAATGAGCAATTGACCCCGGCCCGATTTTAACATTCGGTTAATTACTTCACAATACTAATTCTTAGAGGATAATAGACAGTCTTGGGGCCCGAGTTGTTTAATAATACTGAAATGTAACGGTGGGTGTATAACTGCTTGTGTCAGATCAAAGAAAAGCTGGTGCAGCTGATTGAGAAACGGAAGGAGATGATGTACAAGTGGGACGACAGATGGGACTGGCTCAGACTCTGTGAGTATAACTATATTTCAACCTGCATACTCAAACCTTAAAACAAAAGAAAATGTCCTTTTTTGTATGATTATTCCCAACCTGAAGTGTCTTCATCGTCTAAACAATGTGTTAACTAACCGTAAAAATTCCATCCAGTGCTGGAGGTGTGTCAGTTTGCGCGAGACGCCTCGGTGGCAGAGGCCTGGCTGGTCGCTCAGGAGCCCTACGTGTCCAGCAGAGACCTGGGCCACACCGTGGACGAGGTCGAGAAGCTCATCAAGAGGCACGAGGCCTTCGAGAAGTCCACCGCTACGTGGGAGGAGCGTTTCTCTGCGCTGGAGCGCCTCACTACGGTAAAAAGGAGTCAAGAGACCTCATTTAGACCTGGTATGAACTGGTCAGGTCAGGTCTGAACCAGGACTTCACAGACGTCAGGCTCCTGTTGGAAGACACCAGCTGTCAATCACACTGGCGTCTACTCGTATGTGTTGTGATTTATTGTCGATGTTCCTCTAAATAAGAAAAATGACCTGAAACTAGTTGTTGTGACTTGTTGTGACTATTCATGCTGCCGAGTTGTCCTCGACTGGAGAGGATGTCTTCTTTTGACATACAGTCTGTGGTCTGAATGCTCCTACTTTGTTCTGTTTTCATAACAATCACATGTGTAGGCGTATTTGAGGATGAATGCGTCCACATTACTCATTGTCATTAGAGACCGCCTCCTCAGCTGACGACCTCTGACCCCACTGCAGTTCCAAAGGATATTTCACACTAATCGACAGTCATACTTTTGATTTATTTGTAGCCACCGTTACAATATCAGCACTGACTGCTGGACGATTTCCTTTATTCGACATGACGTCAGTGTCCGGGAAACATAAATACTTCTGTCCACATGTGATCCCATCAAGGACTTTTGTTAATACCAGATTTGAACAAAGCCTTAGACACAACGGATTGCCATACGACTGGTGGCGTGGCTGAAAATGTGTATAGAATAGAAATGACTTTCCTGTCAGAATCATATTGATTGGGAAATCTTTTTTGGGGTTAATTAAACTTCACTGATTTATCCGATTTTCCACTTTCCAGAGGCTTGAAGTTTTATTTCACCCCTGTTTGACAGCATCATTTATATTCCGAAGCTACACAATATTTATCCTGAGTGAAATATTTAAACCTGTGTTTATTTACCGCTGCCTCATTTCAGCAAATGTACACAACTGATGTATTTCCATTTGAAGGCATCCTGGGGATCATTTTATGCTGATTTCCCTCCACTGGAATTTATAATATCCATCTGCGTGTTTGAAAAGGGGGCTTGGCTCTCGACCGCGAATGAATGGATTTATATTATAAGTCAAAAAACAAATATAAATATCTGAAGATCACACTCGCGTTTGTATCTGGTTATTTTTAAACGAAATCAGAGCAATGAACACTCTAATGAGTTTGATGCTGTGTGTGTGTTGCAGCTGGAGCTTTTGGAGCTGAGGAAGCAGCAGCAGGAGATGGAGCAGTTCATTAAAGAAGAGCAGCACTCAGACAAGGACAGCAGGTACACACACACACACACATACACACACACAAGCATTCTTGTGCGTCTGTACATCCAAATGCAGCATATGCAAGAATTGTCCGTATATCTGTGGGCTAATGAGGCTTGTTTGTTCTTTTCTGCCATTGGGCTACATTGGTGCATACATTAAATAAATATCATAGGCATGTGTGAAATCCTCACTCGTGTCACAAGGAAGTGTGTACTGCACGATGTATCCATATCAGAATTTTTAGCCCCCCCTGAAACTTGTCCCAAAAATGGCACCATCAGTAGCCTTTATTTACTAAAATAACAGCAGTGCACTGAAACGGCAAACAGAATCATAAATCACCGCAAGCATAGAATCATAAATCAGCATCAGCACATTTTTTTTTTCTTTTTTTACTATGTTACGTAAAAAACCCAAAAGGATTTCACATCAGCTGATGTCGGATCACAAATTATTGTACCTACTTATGTTATTGGTTGCGTTCGAGGATAGGATTTTTCATCCAATTATAATAATGCCTCATACAAATAACTCTTTTTACCATTTTCTTTTCTTTGCTCCAGTGCACAGCTGTTACTATACATCAATGATCCATTTTTCATAATTACTTGGTAGGAACAGAGTCATATTTGAGAAATGGCAAAGTCATAATGTATTAAGAGAAGAACAAGTAAATGTTGGTTTTTGGTCTTTTTTGGTCTGCTGAATATCACCAGATTTATCCTTTCAAGCAGACACACACACACACACACACACACACGTTTTGCGCTTCATTCATAGAGAGGACTCTCATAGACATAATGCATTCCCTAGACTCCTAATCTTAACGATCACAACAAAGTGCCTTACCCTAACCTTTACCCTAACCCTAAAACCAGGTCTTAACCCCCCAAAAAGCCCTTTAAAGAAGTGAAGACCGGCCAAAATGTCCTATCTTCGTACGATTTGCTCACAAAGCCACAAATACAAGAACACACACACACACACAGAGGGAGAGAGGTTTCCATGACTTGTAAGGACATTGCAATGACTTACATTCATTTCCTGGAGACTTACTCTAATAGATATTACCCTAACCCTGACCCTGACCCCAGCCTATCTTTAAAACATGTCTTCACATTAAAATGTACTAATTTACATTAAGGGGACTTGATTTTTGTCCCCATAAGGAAGACAAGTCCCCATAATGTGAGTGGGTAAACAGATATAGATCCCCACAACATAAGGAATATCACACACACACACACAGCTCTTGAAGGTGTATAATGCAGACTCTATTATTCTGTACTCTTTCCTCCAGGAGAGAAGACACAGGCTTTGTAGAGGAATCGTCACAGCTCTGCACTGTTGAGGAACAATCTCTGGTAACTACAGTCGCTCAGCTCATGCCCTCTGTACTTGAAAATGTTGTGACTTTAGTTTAAACATGCCCGAGTGTTTGACAGGAAATCAGCCTCCGCTCTGCTGACAGCTGTGGCCTGAGGGGTTGTGTACTCGGGTTGTCCGTACATTCCCATTACGGTGGATGTGATATCCCAAGAAAGCTGGAATTAGATTGATTGTCAAGGTCACTGTGACCTCATCAAACATGCTCTTAAGGTCATAAGTCAAGAATTCCCATGCTAGTTACACAAACTTTATAACATACACTGACAAAGTCTTCTGGTTTGTCAGTTTGTTTGTGAAGCCTTAAGATTTGCGGTTTTTAGTGGCGACAGCTGTCAATCACACGGGTGTCCACTCATGTGTGCAGTAATTTAGTAGTATTTAACTATGAAGGAGGTAAAACGTAGCCTTGATATTACAAATATCCTCAAAATAAAGAAATTATAATAAAGTCAAAATTATGAGATGAAAAAAAGACTGAATTATGAGATAAAAAGTTGAAATTATGAGATTAAAAAGTCTAAATGATGAGATAAGAAGTCATAATAATGAGATAAAATGTCATAATTATGAGATAAAATGTCATAATTATGAGATAAAAAGTCAAAATGATGAGATAAAAAGTCAAAATGATGAGATAAAGTCGAAATTATGAGATACAAAGTCATAATTATGAGATAAATAGTTGAAATTATGAGATACAGAGTCGTGATTATGAGATAAGAAATTGAAATTATGAGATAAAAAGTCATAATTATGAGATAAAAAGTTTAAATTATGAGATAAAAAGTTGAAATTATAAAAAGTCGAAATTATGAGATGAAAAGTCAAAATAATGAGATAAAAAGTTTAAATTATAAGATAAGGAGTGCGCATGCGCCTCAACGGCAATCGCCGTTGAATGATTCTTTTTGCAACCAGAGGTTTCACCCCCTGGTGGCCACCTGCTATTACTGTACTACTTCCTGGTTTTCACTTTTCAAACCAGGAGACATTTCGTCCATTTGTGTCTGACTAGTTATGACAACACACAACTGGGGATATGGTGGTTCGAAAGTGTTGGTATCCGTCCAATGTTGGCCAAAATCACTGGCTTGAATATGATAATATAAAAACTGTGAAATTCAATATGCTCCAAAAACCAAAGATATCTGATTAACACCTTATTAAAAACATCATTTTATTGGAGTCGTGTTGCGGTCGTGTTTGTGAATTCTCTTCTTCATGAGAGCAGAGTATTTATTATGCAGTTGGAGCATGTCATACTTTGAAATGCATCAACAGAAATGTTTATATTAAATATTTAAGGTTGTATCGTACACTGAAAAGACATAAAACTGCAACGTGAACAGCCGGCCTACATGACGCGGTAATTCCGAGTTAATGACTTTGGAAGAGCTTTGAATTTTTTCAATCTGAAACAAACTTTTTTGCCTTTTTTAAATACTTAATAAATAATGAATAATTACTGCTGCATTAGGCAAGGTCACAGTCTTGCTCTGCTTTCATCTGCAAACATGCAGGTAGATTTTTATCTCCCTCCGTCTCCGTCTCCTTCAGTCTGTCTCTGGTGCAGTTGAGCCCAGTCTGCATCCTCTGGAGGGAACAGCCGGCGACTCCACAGTACCCATAGTCTCAGAGATGAGAGAGAGCGGCTCTCTGGAGCTGGAGACGTCGGTCTCAGTGGTGACTCCAAAAGAACCAGAGAGGGCTGCCACCATGCCCACGGAGCCCCTCAGGGGCCAGAGTGTGCTGCAGGAGGGCATGCTGGGACGCAAGCATGACTTAGAGGGCTCAGGAAAGAAGACGTCGAACAGGTGATGACTTTCAGTAGTGACTTACTTTGTGTCATCGTGTGTGCGTGTGTGTGCACATGTTATTGTTTTGTTAAATCAGTCCGCACCACAACGCCGTCAATATGTGACAAAGATTGAACGTGAAGCCAAAGTTCATTTCACTTAAAATGACTCAAATTTACGCTCACCGCCCTCGTTATCAGACATAGAGGACACTTAATAAAGTGGCTGTAGAGGAACTTGCGTGCTTTTCGTCTGCAAACTGAAACTCTGTTGTTCTATCCTTTCTTTTGCCACACTCTGCATAAAAATCCCTGTACTTTGTCTAAAATACTCACCTGACACGCACATTCAAAGTCATTTCTGTTGCCTCTCTTCTCCAATCTGATGCTTGGAAGGTCAGTAGGTCATCTTGACCATGTCTATGTGCTTAAATGACTTGATTGGCTGAATAAATATCTGCAATAACACCAGTTTAACCGAAAGACGTGGCCAGTGAGTGTATTTATATTATACTGTGAGGAAACCACAGGAAACTAATGGTGTCTTGGAGCCGCAGTAAAAATAGAAGCACATTGAACAGCAGAAATGTGAAGAAGGCCTACAGAGGATTTAAGTCAAAGTCATTTTAATGAACAGCGGAGCTATTGTTGTGAAGGTTAAAACAATGTGTAGAATTTATAAGCAGTATGTAAATATTTTATA
>NW_025321479.1:0-45000 GCF_019176455.1 Solea senegalensis
ATATATGTAAGTTGAACTCCATAACTAACATATATATGACCGTGAAAACAAGTTAATATATGTAAGTAGACCTCCATAACTAACATATATGTGTGACCATGAAAACAAGTTAATATATGTAAGTAGACCTCCATAACTAACATATATATGTGACCATGAAAACAAGTTAATATATGTAAGTAGACTTACATAACTAACATATATATGTGACTATGAAAACAAGTTAATATATGTAAGTAGACCTCCATAACTAACATATATGTGACCATGAAAACAGGTTAATATATGTAAGTAGACTCATAACTAACATATAAAGACCGTGAAAACAAGTTAATATATGTAAGTAGACCTCCATAACTAACATATATATGTGACCATGAAAACAAGTTAATATATGTAAGTAGACCTCCAGAACTCACATATATGTGACCGTGAAAACAATTTAATATATGTAAGTAGACCTCCATAACTAACATATATATGTGAATGAAAACAAGTTAATATATGTAAGTAGACCTCCATAACTAACACACATATATGTGACCATGAAAACAAGTTAATATATGTAAGTAGACCTCCATAACTAACATATATGTGACCATGAAAACAAGTTAATATATGTAAGTAGACCTCCATAACTAACATATATGTGACCATGAAAACAAGTTAATATATGTAAGTAGACCTCCATAACTTACATATATGTGAACATGAAAACAAGTTAATATATGTAAGTAGACCTCCATAACTCACATATATGTGACCATGAAAACAAGTTAATATATGTAAGGAGACCTCCATAACTAACATATATGTGACCATGAAAACAAGTTAATATAAGTAAGTAGACCTCCATAACAAACATATATGTGTGATACAAGCATTCGATGTCACCTTTAACGTCATTGAAAATGTATGGATTGATTTGAAGCAGGCTGTCTATGCACAGAAGCCAAGAAACCTGACTGAACTGGAGGCGTTTGTGTGGAAGAATGGGCCAAAATACCACCTGCCAGACATCAGGGACTTGTCAGTGGCTATAGGAGGCTGTTCTTGCAGCAAAAGGAGGCTCTAATATTAAATGAATTATTTCTCTGGGGTGCCCAAATTTATGCACATGCACATTTTGTTTAAATGCACATAAAATGTTTCAGTTAAACCAATAAAAATTAATAAAATTATAACTCCTGAGATGTTTCTGTTTCATAAGATATAATATATGTTAAAATAAAATGAAGTTGCTGCTTCAAAAGCTCAGCAAGTGACAAACTGATGCAGTGATTTTCCTAAGGGGTGCCCAAACTTTTGCATACCACTGTATATATATATATATATATATAAGTAAAATCAATTTACCCTGGTTTTTTTTCGGCAACAGCACAGACGGCGACATCTCACACGTCATATTTCCGGTTTCCGCACTGGAGGAAGTGGGAGTTAACCGGAAGCACCTGAAGGCGTCACACACACACAGAGCAGCAGCAGCAGCAGCAGTAGTAGTTGAAGATAGAGGTGAGTGTTTTTGTCACTGTTTCTAACTATGATTTTATCACTAATTTAAACTAACTAACTAACTTAAACACAGCGAGTCTTCTGTTGTTCCACTCCTCACACACTGCGGTGACTGCGTTGACAGCTAACCGTGCTAGCCGGCAGCTGTCAGAACAGACGGTTTCCTGGAGCTAACTGTAGCTAACTCCGTTAGCTTGGTTCTTAAATCTCTGCTTCACTGAATTAAAAGCTCTATTTTCCATTAGTCTTTACTTAGTTTGCTTCATATATGACGTCCTGTGGTTGATTATTTGTTTTAATCACCACATTTAGTCGCGGGTCGGTGTCAAAACTTTACCTTTACCTTACCGAGCTAACGTGGCTAAACTAGCATCGCAGGAGTAGGCTTTTTTTATTTCTCCCACATTTTGATGTTTTTAAATCCACACAAAAGTGTTGGAAAATTAAACAACTTAAAGTTTAACTGGAACACGCGTATTATTAATGTGGCTTTAAATTAAACCGTAATTGCGCTTTTGTCGCTTATTGACACAGTTTTCTTTGCGGAAGTGAGTGAAAAACAGAAATATTTGACTCAAAGTTAGCTTGTTTTAAAAGTGAATGTAATATAATAATAATTTTATAAAGTGTGCCAGTCAGTCAACAACACTGTTGAAGGAGTGGCAGCACATTTTAATTTATTACCAGTTTTCAATTGATTAGTTTCATGTTTAGTTTGTAGATGATAAGTCAAATCATTATTAGTTATTTGTGAAAGCTTATCATGATAAATTATAACTGTTGAATAATCATTTTGAGTCTGTTTTTAATGACATGATGAATGGTTTAAAACTAGGGCTGCAAAGATTTGTCAATTGTTAAACGATGGTTAAATAAATCGACAACTACAATTTGTTTTATTTTTCATAGGTAATAAAAGTTATCGCATTTATCGATATTACCTAATTTATTGCCAACTATTTTGATGATCGATTAATCGTTTGAATGTTTTTCTCAATTATTAAAACCAGTTTCTGTGATCCAGCTTCTTAAATGTGAATATTTTCTGGTTTATTTGCTCCCTAAAATTATTAAAACTGAATCATTTTGGTTTGTGGACAAAAATAAGACATTTGAGAACGTCATCATTTCCACGTTTAACAATCACTGTTCAACATTTTTCTACATTTTATGAACCAAAAAAGTAGTCGACAGAAACTTATAAAGACAAATATGAGCTGATAAAATGATGAGGAAAGTTTTCTTGTACTATTTCTAAGTGAAATTCAGGTATTTTGAATGCGTTTGATTATTTCCTGATCAGTGAGGGTCAGTCTTATGTCTCCACTCCGAAATATATATTATTAATCAGTTTCTAGTTGTTGTTGTTGTAATTGAAACTCTTTTCTGTGGTTTTTCAAATTAAATGTAAATATTTTCTGGTATCTTTGCTCCATTTAACAGTTTTGGTTTGTGGACATCATAATTTCCATGTTTGACAAACACTGATCAATATTTCACGGACCAAAAAACTACTCGATTAATGACAGGCGACAGGAAGTTATAAAGACTGTCTGCTCGTGAAATGATGAAACTTCTTAGGTGGAAAATATTGTTTTTCTATTTCTAAGAAGTTTAGATATTTTGACACTCCAGGGGCAGATTTATTAAAGAAAATCGACATGCAATTGATGTTTCCTTATTTCCTAATAAATGAAGGATGAAGATATATTACTATAATTCAGAAAATATTCAGATTTATGAAGCTTAAAAGAAAATGATGAATTGATGATCAAAATAGTTGTAAAAACTCAAATGATCTGATTAAAAACTACTGAATTAATCTGAACACATCAACAAAAACAGTCTGATTGCACCCACCAGTTTTCATCCAGCAAGGTAATTAGAATACACACACTGAAATTAATCAGATTACATCCAGTGAAAGTAAGTGATTGTTTAAAGAAATCAAGCAGGTTTTATCTGAAATGAAAGGTAATGAGATCATAAACAGTAGATTGTGATATTTTACAGTGTATTATCACTCAAATTTTTCATGAGTCCAGAGAAACGGCTTTATATCCACATATTTATCCTATATCAGGATGTAGACTCAACATATACACATATTATTTATAAGACATATCCCCCAGACTTACAGAAATACTCATTTCATTTATATACTGGTATATATCGATATCAAATTACATAGTATCTGAGTAATCTGGACATAAGTGGTGTCACCATGGCCACAGCAGGTGAGCAGTTAACTGGTCAGAGTGCTGCCTCTGCCAAACGACTCAAACAAAGGAGCAGTGATGCACTGACAGTGTAAACCTTCACCATTGTCTGCTGTAATGAAGCAGCAGCAGGATTGTGAGTCTGCTGGTGTCACGTGATCCCCAGTCCACACGGTCAGTGTGTAATGAACAGTGTTAACACAGCAGCCACTGTTTCTATCCACTGACTAATAACCTGCAGCTTCCTCATGCAGACACAGACAGAGGACAACAGGTTGTTCATGTGGAGCAGAAAACATGAGGCTGCATCTAACAGAAGTCTGTAAATCACTCACTCTCCCACACCAAACCCCATAGAGAAAATCAGTGACTTTAGCTCACAGGGACACAGGAGCTGCTGGTCTACTGCTGCCTCGTGTGGTCACTTGGTGTAAATCTGCGTGTATGTGCGTGCAATGTTCAAATCACTGATTTTCTCATGGAGTTTGGTTTGGGAGAGTGAGTGGTTTACAGACTTCAGTTTCCTGTTGGAAAAGTCTGTGTAACAGTGAGATAAAGACTGAACAGACATCATAGACTTAAACTGACTATTTTATTTAATATGTTAGTAGGTGTCTCTAAAATCAGTATTTCTTCACTCTCCCACACTAAATTACACTGAGGTAATCAGCGATTTTAGCTTTTGTAGCAGTTTTTGTGTGGACTAGTTTAGTCTCTCCTGATAGGATGTGTTTTGACACCTTTCTCCTCTCTGTGTTCCTCTCACCCCCCCCTTTCCTTATTCACTTCCTCCCTCCAGATGCAGACTATAAAGTGTGTGGTGGTTGGCGATGGCGCAGTGGGAAAGACCTGCCTGCTCATCTCCTACACCACCAACAAGTTTCCCTCCGAGTATGTCCCCACGGTGAGGTTTTCTGTCTTCTTTTTTATAATTTGAGAAAAAATTCCAGCGCTCCTCTTCCCAAAATACAGTTTTTTACTTTTTATGATTTTTTATTTCAAATGTATACACGTACATTTTAATTTAAAGTATCTTCCTTGTCCCGACCCAGTCTTTTTGAACCACTGATATAAATAAATAAATAAATAAATAGCATTTGTTTTTGTTTCACAATGTAACAACAAATTAGCACAAACGGTTATAAAAGTTCACAAAACTAGATTTTATGAACAAGACTGAGAAGAATGACTTGTCACAACTAGGGCTGGGCGATATGGACCAAAACTCATATCTGGATATTTTTGTTCGAATGGCGCTATGCAATATTATAACGATATTTTGAACAAAACTGGTAAACTGTGTACTTTTAACTTCACACCACAAGCAATCACCATCAACCATTTATTTAGGTTAGTTTTTTTGCTCAACAAAGCACAGCTGTGCATATAACAGATATAATATTAATATATAATATAGCTGACATTTATAGGCATAATTGTGCCAATAACAAAAACAGGCCTACAGCTTCACAATATTATATAAAAAAAACAGAGAAATATAAGAAACCACAGGCAGTCTTGTATAAAGTACTTGAAAGCGATACTCGAGTAAAAGTAAAAGTAAAAGTATCTTACCAGAATGACTTTGGTAGAAGTTAAAGTCACCTTTTACAATTTACAAAAACCTGGAGACCAGAGCCTCAGTGTCGGACATGGTAAACAACGAGCCGCTGGTGTGTTTTAAGTCCACTTGGAGCCGTGGCTTACAGCTGAGCGACTCACAGCTGGTGCCACTAAAAACTAGCGTCAGCAAACAGGCATTACGTCGCCAACTTAACTTTTATTTTGTAGTAACGAGTAACGAAGATGGTTCAGGGAAGTGTATCGGAGTAAAAGTACACATTTTATTTAGGAAATGTAGTGGAGTAAAAGTTGTCCGAAAATAACGAACAGATATGTGAAAATTCTACTTAAGAGGAACTAAACCCTAAACCACTTTGTTCAGGTTCAAACTAGTGTATAAGGTTATCTAGTAATATTATTGGCTGATCCAGGTCCAACACTTGGTAGTTTTGTGTAAAGTATTTGAATGACGTATTTTGTGTTAAATGTGTGTATGTACTGCCTTCTCTGAATAAACACCTCCCATTACATATGAATGTTCCTATTAGCTGGTTCTTCCCATGTTGTCGTCACTGTCCCGGTTCTCCGTCACTATCCGTCCTCCTCTAGCCACGCCCCCACAGACACAGCAGTGGGGGGGGGGGCACTCCGTGGATACACAGCACTCCTGTTTCTGCATAAATTCAGCAGGAGCGGGAGAGGAAGTAGGAAAATAAAACATCCGGTTTACTTTTCAGAATAAAAGATCCCATAATGACACCACATCACAGTTCACTTTACTACATCACAGAAGGAGTCCCCGCGAGCTCAGCATGCTCCTGTTTATTTGCTCTGTAGAAACACTGCTCTGTTGTGTTTACAACATTTAAAGTGGATTTCTTTGCGAGAAGAACCACAAAAAAAGCGGACGGATGTGAGACAGCAGCAGAGAAGTGGAATATATAGTTATATATATATATATATGTATATATATGTATGTATATATGTATATGTATATATATGTATATATATGTATATGTGTGTATATATATATATATATATATATAAAATTAATTTATTTGCGGTGGCTTTTATCACTTATCAGCTTGGGAAATGTTATGTGTGAGTGTGGAAACTTAGAAACTTAGAAGCACCACATTCTTAGCCATTTTAACATCACACGCAGGAGTTGTTGATCCACTGCTGCCTCCATCACTAAGTTCAAATGTCATGCATTTAAAATCCTTTGTTCAGATTGACCTCAATGACACAAGATGACCACACGAGGCAGCAGTAGATCAGCTGTGAGATAAAGACGTGAACAAAATCCATGTTTTTATTGAGTGAGTTTAAAGGTGTAGTCTACCTCCCATTCTGTGATGACATCTGAAATATTGTCCTCTTTTTCTCTCTCTGTGATCTTTGTTGTCTTTGTTCCTCCTCCTCCTCACCTGTCTCCTCCTCCTCAGGTGTTTGATAACTATGCAGTGACAGTGATGATCGGTGGAGAGCCCTACACTCTTGGACTGTTTGACACAGCTGGTATGTTTCACTGACGACGTCAAACACACCCAGAGCTTCGGCTGCTGCTGTTTCTGTTGTTTTCAGTGTTTTTGTTTGTCTCCCCCTTCAGGTCAGGAGGACTACGACAGACTGCGACCGCTCAGCTACCCTCAGACCGACGTCTTCCTCGTGTGCTTCTCCGTCGTGTCGCCCTCGTCCTTTGAGAACGTCAGAGAGAAGGTTTGTTCTCCAGCAGCACCTGAACACGATATCAACGGCCTGAAAACAAACAAAGTCAAAGTCACTCGTCACTATTTTCTCTGCTCAGTGGGTGCCGGAGATCTCGCACCACTGCCCACGGACGCCGTTCCTGCTGGTCGGGACTCAGGTGGACCTGAGGGACGACAGCAACACGCTGGAGAAGCTGGCCAAGAACAAGCAGCGAGCGCTGACCTGTGAGAGTGGAGAGAAGCTGGCGCGCGAGCTGAAAGCCGTTAAATACGTGGAGTGTTCGGCACTGACGCAGGTAAACACAACAACAACATAATAATCATAAAATTTATTCTCTGCTTAGTGGTTTGCACTGTTGCCTCACAGCAAGAACGGGCTGGGTTCAATTCCCTTGACCTTCCTGTGTGGAGTTTGCATGTTCCCCCCCCTCACCATCACAACATGTTAGAATGTTAAGCCCCGTTTCCACCTGTGGTCCCAGCTCGCCTCAGTTTAGGTTTGTTTTTCCACTACAAGAACAGTACCTACTCAACGTGGGTGGAGTCATCGCAGCACGGCTGCATGAAACTGCCGTGACTTTGTTTTACATGTGACACACACACACACACACACACACACTAGTGACAGTGTAACTGAATCATTAGAATCACTTTGTTTAATTCTTCCTCCATGAACGCAGCACAGACTCCATCTGACACGGTCACTGAAATCCACCAAATTCCTCTGTTAAATACTGAGATTTTACACATGTCCCTGTTAATTGTTGGAGATGAACCCACGTTTGTAGGATTGTTAAGTCTTTTTAACTCATGTTACAGTTCAACATTTATTGCAATAAACAATAATATTGTCGTTCTGAGACCATTTTCATCTAATACAATGATAATGGCATAATACCGCTACACCTATTCAAAGATCAATAAACGTTTTAAATATCCTCAATAAATGAACAAAACAACCAAAAACGATAAATAAAATGGACTCTCAGACAGACTGTGTGGCTCAAGGCAGGATCTCTCAGGAGTAACAATGTTGCCAGCTGTGCTAAACTTGATGCGTTTAGTTGCTACGACTCGCTCAGGTTAAGTGGTTCACCACGATCATTCGGTTTGAATCCAAAGTGCTTCCACACTGCATCTGTCGCATTTGGCTTTGCAACCAATTCCATCTTCCTCCAACTCTCAACTAGCGTCTGGCTGCTCCTCACGTGGTTCTGTTGCTGCACTCTGTGCTAAGCTAAACCAGGAATACACCAGGTGCTAACTAAAGTACCCAGCGCTAACTAAAGTACTCGGCGCTAACTAAAGTACTCGGCTCTAACTAAAGGACCAGGCTCCAACTTAACTAAAGTACCAGGTGCTAACTAAAGTACCCGGCGCAACTAAAGTACCCGGCGCTAAAGTACAAACTAAAGGACCAGGCTCCAACTTAACTAAAGTACCCGCGCTAACTAAAGTACCCGGTCAACTTAAGTAAAGTACCAGGTGCTAACTAAAGTACCGGCGCTAACTAAAGTACTGGCACTAACTAAAGGACCAGGCTCCAACTTAACTAAAGTACCCGGCGCTAACTAAAGTACCCGGCACTAACTAAGGTACCTGGCGCCAACTTAACTAAAGTACCTGGTGCCAACTTAACTAAAGTACCCGGCGCTAACTAAAGGACCAGGCACCAACTAAAGTAAAGGACCAGGCACCAACTAAAGTAAAGGACCCGGTGCTAACTAAAGTACCGAGGCTAACTAAAGGACCAGGCACCAACTAAAGTAAAGTACCCGGTGCTAACTAAAGTACCGAGGCTAACTAAAGTACCCGGTGCTAACTGAAGTATGTCCTGCTGCTATTTTCAAATCGCAAGAAGCTCAATATTTTTTTTAAAGCCAAAGTGTGTGAAAATATCTTTTTTGATGAATCATTGTCTTGAATGTTTTTATTATAATATTTATTGTTATTACTATTATTATTGTTCTACAGACTGAAGAGAACATCTTTGTATCTCACACAGCTTTTTAATTAAAATTATAATAATGATGTAAACATTACCATTCTCTCTGATACGCAATTCCTGTCAAAATAATTGCAATTAGATATTTATTCAAAATCATTCAGCCCTACCAGGTAAAACCTGCTACCAGGTTGTATGCAAGTGGAAACAAGTTTGCTGTGCTGAGGCGAGTAGAGGCGGTGGAAACACACCACTAGTCATGTTGGGTGAGGTTGGTCGAGGTTGGTCCCTTATGGCGGCGACATTTCAGTTGTATAATGACAATAAAGATGATTTCCTTTCCTTCTTAACGGTCGACTAGAATACATGACCATTGAAACCCTGACAACGAACGATTAGTTGTCAGGGTTTCAATGGTCGTGTAAGTTGCTGCAGGAAAAGCCTGAACAAATGTCTAAATGTCAGTGTTTAAAGGAGACATATTATACCCTATTTCCCCCATTAAAATAGTTCCCTGGTGTCCTAATGAACATGTCAGTGACATGCTTTGGTCAAAATACCATAATGATGAAGCACCAAAGCAGTTCAATAACCCTGCTAAACTCGCCCCTTTCAGAACGCTCGGTTTTATGCATGGTCCCTTTATATGCAAATGAGACACAGGCAAACACACGCCCACTTCTTCCAGGGGGTTTCTGATTTGTCCTCTTTACAGCGCTCACTCGCTCAGCTCCTGTTCCCTCCCCTCATTCCTCTCCCCCTCCCTCCACTAGTTCTCTGACAATATCAACATGGCAGCGTGAGCAGAAAACGGCGAGAGTGTCGTCACAGGAAGAGACGTCCTACATAAGGATGGAGCCGAACACTGTCCAACTGTAAATCAGTTAAAAACACTGAGGGACAGCACCGCTGATCCACCGCTGATCGCTGCATAAACGGTCTGTATGGAGGACGTACTGAACAAATATGTTTAATTAGGACGTGTCAGAATGGTCAGTTATGAGCTCTATGTGATCTTTTCTTAACAATTTGTGTGTTTGTACATCGGTGAAATACGTCCCCTGACTAAATACAGCGACCGCTGGTCGCAGTCTGATGTGAAGTGGTGCGAACACACGAACACACGATTGCTGACTTTATCTGGCACATTAGCTTCATATATAAAATCCTCTGTAAAACACTGTGCTCCACTGTGCAGCCACCAACAGCACACTTGTCCCTCCGCGTTGACATAATATCGCTCTTCCTCCCTCGCCTGCACTCTTGCAGGGACAAGGTGGAGCTAAGGTGGCGCTAAGGTGGAGCTCGCGAAGTAAACGTACTGGTGGGCGGTAACATTCGCGGTGAAATGCGCATGCTGCCATCATAAGCGCAGGGAATTCAACATGGAGTGTTTTATGGCCTATACTTACACTAAGGGGGACCACGAAAACATGACTGAGTATTGTTTTTCCACACTTTGGCAACTGGTAGGGCCTCCAGAGTCCCAAATATAAGTATTGAAATGGTTAAAAAGTTGATTTTGCATAATATGTCTCCTTTAACAGATTCTGGAACAAATGTTTGTAGTTTGTATTTCATGACATTTGTTTGTCTTGTTTTTTGTCCTCAGCGAGGACTGAAGAATGTTTTTGACGAGGCAATCCTGGCAGCACTCGAGCCTCCGGACACCAAACCCAAGAAACGCTGCTCCCTGCTGTAGGGACGACGAGAGGACAGGAGGACAGGAGGACAGGAGGACAAGAGGACAAGAGGGAGACGAGGTGGATGGGTAACAGACAAACCTGGGCACACACACACGTGTGTTTAAACAGTGCCTTCATCTGTAGTGTGTGTGTGTGTGCATGTGAGACGGGGACTCAGCCTTTGTTGTCAGTGTCACATGTCTAACACACCTGACCAGGAAGTGAGGTTCAACACAAAAAACAAAGCCAGTGGGCGGAGTTATAGTAAAAACACTGCTACTATGACGTGAAAACTGTTTTATTTGCTGCACAGGAAACACAGGAAAATAAACACTTCTCTTCAAAATAAAAGACACAAACCGTGCTTTCATTGCTTCACTTTTTCTTTGTTTTGGTCTTAAAAAAAGTTGAATTTCTGTTTTTCTGCCTTCACTTTTTCCACATCCGTCAGTTATCCAACCGTTTATGAATCACAGTCCTGAGAAGCCAACGCTGGTGAATCTCACCTGCATACCAAAGCCCACAGAGAAAATGTCTTCATTTATGAACTCGGCTTTTAAAAGCCTTTGTTTTGACTTTGACACAAAGTGACCACACGAGGCAGCAGTAGACCAGCAGCTCCTGTGTCACCGCCAGCTAAAATCACTGATTTTCTCTGTGGGCTTTGGTGTGGGAGAGTGAGTGGTTCACAATCTTGAGTTTCCTGTTGGACAAGTCAGTGTACCAGTGAGATAAAGACATAAAACATAAAAACATAGATTTACATTAGTCCCTCGTACGACGTAAACTTGAGAAATGACAATAATCTCACGTCTAATTCTGATTTATATAAAGTTTCTAAAACTGGTTGTGGAGAGCAAACTTCCACACGCTCACTGCTGCCACCTCCTGGTGTGACTGGCAACCTCACATGCTGGCGGCGCCTCCTGGAGGCCTTTGACTTTGCACATGTTAACTAACGCCTGGGTCTTATTCTGATAATCCTCCCTGTAAAAGTTTGTCTGTGGATTATTTTCTCCATTAAAACGTCTTTGTTTTTGTACACAAACACAAAATGTTTCAGTTTTGGTGATTTCATTGTTCTGTGGAGCAGAGAAAGCAGGAAATCTTCACTTTTAAAGGCCTCTTTACCCCAGATATATACAGGGTTTGAATATCTGAAAAAATAGAATAAATAAACGAAAGAAACGCAGCATCAGCAGCATCATAATAATGATTTAAAGTTTATTTTTCTTTTAAATAGAGAAGTGAAATCGTCCTTTATGAAGCTGAAAAATCACTGTCATCATTAGTTTTATTAAAAACGCTGCAATCAATGATCAAAGCAGTTTGATTTAAAATATTTATCTTTTGCCAAAGTTAAATCAAAATAAAAATCATTAAACAGGAAATTTCAGTGAAAAATTCCATTTTTCTTTTGTAGTTTTTCCTGTTTTTGCAGATGATGGTTTATTCTCATAATGTATGAAGTATCATATATATGTATGTGTACATATATGTATGTACACATACATATATGTACACATGTGTACATATATGTATGTACACATACATATGTATGTGTACGTGTATATACGTATGTATGTGTACATATATCTGTATATGTACATATACAGATATATGTATGTGTACGTGTGTGTATAAACGTATGTATGTATGTGTACATATATATGTACATATATGTATGTGTACGTGTGTGTATATACGTATGTATGTATGTGTACATATATATGTATATGTACACATACATATATATATACATTTTGTTATTTTATTTACTGGGGAACTTTATTTTATTAGTTTTTTGTTTTCTTTTTCTCGTTTGGACGCTTTATTTGAAAAATGTGGACATATTTGTACTTTTACTTTGTCAAACTAACCCAGAATAAAAAAATAAGCAATAAAAACAGACTGTGATGAAATATGAACGTTGTTTTAAATAAAGTTTGTTTCACTTTGACTCTGATTTTGTCTTCAGTGGGAAAGTTACTAATTATGATGAATTAGTCAGTTTTTATGTTCATCTTTCAATAAATTGAACAAAAATATTTGAAATAAAAAATGTTATATTGGATATACAAATTAAGTTAATTTACAAACAAAATTTACAAAGAACTGTAAAAATGGATTCAATTTTAATTTTTATTACATTTTCAAATTTGATAATTACAATTCAAAATTGTAAATGTGTAATTCCTATTCTATAATAGAAAATGTTTTCACATTTTTTGTGAATTTATAAATTCTCAAATTAAGAAAATGATGATTAAATTTTATATAAATTCAAACTTGAATGACTGAAAAAAGAAAATGTAGTGTGAATTGATAAATGATTTTTCAGATTTTTGGAAGGGAAAATATTTCATATTATTGGAAAAGCAAAAACATTTTAGTGAATTTATATTTGATTTTGTGAAGAATTGATAAATATTTAAATTCCATTTGAAGAAAAGTTCACATTGTTAGTATAAGATGAAAAAAAAGACACTGCAAATTAAGATTCCGGGATTTTTAAATGATAAATATTTTTCCATGACAAAAATGTTTGAAGGAAAAAAAATCCCTGGTTTGGGTTTATATAAATAAAATATATCTACTTTTACTTTTATACTTTTCTATCTGTATCTAAAATATAATAATATATATTTTTTAAGTCGAAAACAATTCAGTTGAATGTTTTTATTCTAAATCTAACAAAATAATCCAATGTGTCATTTATTTCTATAATTTAAACTATTAAAACTGACTCATCTATGTAGGGGAAATGTGAAATAATATTTGAACATTGCATGTTTTTGGACTGTGGGAGGAACCCGGAGAACCCAGAGAACATGCTAACTCCATGCAGAAAGGCCCTTGTTCCAACCGGGGCTCAAACCTGGGTCTTCTTGCTGCAAAGGCAAGAGTGCTAACCACTACACCACCATGTGGCCCTATTCCTTTAGTATAAAATATTACATTTAAAAACATTTGTTTCCTCTGTCTGAAAGAAAAGAAAAATCTAATTTAAATGTAATAATGATTTTAAAGTGAAGAATAAATATGATCTCTGTTTGTATGATGACTGGACTGTGGGTGCAGTGACCTACAGCCACCACAGGGTGGAGCTGTTTGGCTGTTTATCAGTGTGTGTGTGTGTACAGTATGTAAAACACCTGGCTTCATTTTGATTGGCAGACTAAAATGGATCCTTCAGGTCCACACACACACACACACTGCACCGTCTGATCCTTTGTCTGCGTGAACCAGACAGATTAGCTCCGCCCTTCCCCCACCCCCAACACCTTTTTCCCATCATCCCTCACTCTCGTCTTTAAGTCTCATGTCTTTGTTTGAGGGTTTTTTTTTCTCCTCAGCCTCAGAAATATTTTACAACACTTACAGCCACTTTATTAGGTACACCTTTAATACTGAACCTTTGACCTTTGACCTTTGACCTGCACATCTGCCTTCACATTCATCATATTAAGTGACATGAAGCCGTCACACACCACTGTTTTCATGTTTATTAACGCGCTGTCAACCAAAGTCCACAGAGAAAATCAGTGATTTAAGCTGCTCGTCCTCTGCTGCCTCGTGTGGTCACTCTGTGTCACTGAGCTCACACTCTGAACAAAGGGTCGTAAAAAAATAGCACGTCTGAACTTAGTGATCGCCGTGGATCAACAACTCCTGTGTGTGTGTGCGTGTGTGTGTGTGTTAGTGTGTGTGTGTTAGAGTGTGTTTGTGTGTGTGTGTTAGAGTGTGTGTGTGTGTGTGTGTGTGTGTTAGGTGTGTGTGTGTGTGTGTGTGTTGGTGTGTGTGTGTGAGTGTGTGTGTGAGTGTGTGTGTGTGTTAGTGTGTGTTAGGAGTGTGTGTTTGTGTGTTTGTGTGTGTGTTAGAGTGTGTGTGTGTGTGTGTGTGTGTGTGTGTGTGTGTTTGGTGGTGTGTTGAGGTGTGTGTGTGTTGTGTGGTGTGTGTGTGTGTGTGTGTGTTAGTGTGTGTGTGTTTGTGTGTTTGTGTGTGTGAGTGAGTGAGTGAAGTGTGTGTGTGTTAGTGTGTGTGTTGTGTGTGTTGTGTGTGTGTGAGTGTGTGTGTGTGTTGTGTGTGTGTTAGGAGTGTGTGTGTTAGGTGTGCGTGTGTGTGTGTGTTAGAGTGTGTGTGTGTGTTGTGCGTGTTTGTGTTTGTGTTTAGTGAGTGAGTGTGTGTGTGTGTGTGTTGTGTGTTGCAGTGTGTGTGTGTGTAGAGTGTGTGTGTGTGTGTGTGTTAGTGTGTGTTAGTGTGTGTGTGTGTTAGAGTGTTTGTGTGTGTTTGTGTGTGTTGTGTGTTAGTGTGTGTTAGTGTGTGTTAGAGTGTGTGGGTGTGTGTTAGAGTGTGTTAGTGTGTGTTAGGAGTGTGTTAGAGTGTGTGTGTGTGTTAGAGTGTGTTAGAGTGTGTGTGTGTGTGTGTTAGTGTTGTTAGAGTGTGTTAGTGTGTGTGTGTGTTAGAGGTTAGTGAGTGTGTGTAGAGTGTGAACGTTAATGAGTGTGTGTCAGTGTGTGTGTTAGTGAGTGTGTGTGTTAGAGTGTGTTAGAGTGTGCGTGTGTGTGTGTGTTAGTGAGTTGTTCAGTTTCCTGTTGTAAAGTGTGTGAGATAAAGACGTGAACATGTGACGTCCATGTATCGTAGTAATGGAGCAGTTTATCATGATTAGCTGAGTCTTTAGTTTAGTGTCTTTAAACCTGTTTTTCTTTGTAAAAAAACACAGAAATATTCTTAATGTGAACGTTTTGTGTGAATGTTGTCGTTGAAATAAAAGAAGACAAATAAAGAAGTTCAAATCAAATAAAAAGTGACGTCAGCTTCACTCTGATGACTCACACACGCGGCGGCCATCTTGTCTTGCTGCTGATTCAGCCTCTGACACTTTGACTGCTGTCTGTCCCAGAGCGCCTCCATCGCTCTGCCTGACGACTATTATGGGATGTCCGTCTGACCTCATTATATAAGTGTGTTGCTAGGGGCAACCCGCCTGGAGGAAGAAGAAGGAGGAGGAGGGTGGGGGGGTTTTGGGGAGGGAAGAGAAGCGTTGCATCATGGGTTAGAAACCTGACCTCTCTCTCTCTCTCTCTCCTCCAGGACACACACACACACATGCACACATGCACAGCTCGTGCACACATGCACAGCTCGTGCACACTCACAGCTCGTGCACATGCAGCCAGAGATACATGAGGGAGGAGTAGACACAATGCTAACACTGTGTGTGTGTGTGTGTGTTAAAGTGTTGTTTTGTGTGTCTGTTTCTGCGTCTTGTGTTTTTGTGTTTAAAGTCATAGTTTGTGTTTCTTTCAGTAGTGACTGTGTCGTGAGCGCTCCCTGCTGAAGACAATCTACGTCACATTAAGTCTACGATGTCTTAAGAACACGTTGTTTATCTCACTGTGAGACAGACTTTACAACAGGAAACTGAAGTTTGTAAACCACTCACTCTCCCACACCAAAGTGACTTTAACATCGCACACACGGGAGTTGTTGTTGTTGATCCACTTCTGCCTCCGTCACTAAGTTCAAATGTCTTATTTTGTTATCTCAGTAACACAAAGTGACCACACGAGGCAGCAGAGGACCAGCAGTTAAAATCACTGATTTTTTCTATGGGCTTTGGTGTGGGAGAGTGAGTGGTTTTACAGTTTGTGTGTCTGTGTTGTGTCGTTTCATTGTTGTTTGTACAGTTTAAGTGTGTGTTTCTGGGTGTGTACATGAGACTCCAGCATGTGTGTGTGTACAGCCTGTAATTTTGTGTGTGGGAGGTGTGTGTATATGTGGGTTTGTGGAATATTTGTGCCTAATTTTGTGTATCCTGTGTGTGTGTGTGTGTGTGTGCAGTTAAACGCGCACACACAGCTGTGTTTATGTGTGTGTGAAACAGTGTATATACAGTAAGACACACACACACGCGCGCAGTGCCTTCATCTCTGACATAACTGGTTACCATGCATACTGTGCGACTGACTATTATGGGGTGTTCTTTGTTTTGTCACAACGTGCCCTGGTATATGGAATGGGAGGGGGGAGGGGAACAGGGCGTGTGTGTTCGCGTGCACGTGTGTGTGTGCATGGCGGGGTGTGTGTATGTTCTTGTATGTGTTTCCTCTTTAGGACCTTTTTTTTCTGTCATAAACACTGTCCTTGTCAGGACCAGTCGTCCTCATGGAGTACAAAACCTGGTCCTAATGAGGCAGAACCTCATTTGAATTGTGGTTATGGTTCAGGTTAGTGATAAGGCTTTGTTTAGTCAATGCAGAATCCTGAGAAGAATAGCTGCACAAACCTGTGTGTGTGTGTGTGTGTGTGTGTGTGTGTGTGTGTGAGCAGAGGATTGGGTGGGGTTGGGTGTGTGTGTGGTGCGTGTCGGCGTGGACGTGTGAGCACATAATGTGTGCATGAGAGAGAGAGAGAGTGAGTGAGTGAGTGAGTGAGTGCATGTGTTTTAAGAAGGTAAGATAAAATGGCGGCTCCTCTGAGTGTGTGTGTGTGAGTGTGTGTGTGTGTGTGTGTGTGTGTGTGTTCAGATTTACCATTGTTGTTTATTCTTCATTTTTAAAAGCAACTGTGGCACATAAATATGAATTCATGTTGTCATCATGGCAACATGAGGCTTCAGAGGAACAGGAAGTACCAACACTCTCTGCTCATTCACACAAACACCAGCCACTTTATTAGGTACACACGTATTCATGCCTTCGTTACATATTAACGTAACGTAACGTTTAAACCAAAACACTATAAACCGACTTCACTTATCATTGTTTCATTTGATTTATCTTAAAAAAGTACTTAACAAAGAGTGTGGCATGGCGTAAAGTCTCACCGATGTGATGTAAAGTCTCACTGATGTTAAGTAAAGTCTCACTGATGTGACATAAAGTCTCACTGATGTTAAGTAAAGTCTCACTGATGTTCTCACTGATGTTAAGTCTCACTGATGTGACATAAAGTCTCACTGATGTTAAGTAAAGTCTCACTGATGTTAAGTAAAGTCTCACTGATGTTAAGTAAAGTCTCACTGATGTTAAGTAAAGTCTCACTGATGTTCTCACTGATGTGACATAAAGTCTCACTGATGTGACGTAAAGTCTCACTGATGTTAAGTAAAGTCTCACTGATGTGTCTGATGTAAAGTCTCACTGATGTTAAGTAAAAGTCTCACTGATGTGACTTAAAGTCTCACTGATGTGCGTAAAGTCTCACTGATGTTAAGTAAAGTCTCACTGATGTTAAGTAAAGTCTCACTGATGTTAGTAAAGTCTCACTGATGTACAGTAAAGTCTCACTGATGTAGTAAAGTCTCACTGATGTTAAGTAAAGTCTCAGTCTCACTGATGTTCGTAAAAGTCTCACTGATGTTAAGTAAAGTCTCACTGATGTTAAGTAAAGTCTCACTGATGTTAAGTAAAGTCTCACTGACGTTAAGTAAAGTCTCACTGATGTTAAGTAAAGTCTCACTGACGTTAAGTAAAGTCTCACTGACGTTAAGTAAAGTCTTACTTTATTTTCAGACACATTTATTCTATTTGACAAAGTTTTGAAGGTTAATTTTTCCTTAATTTCCCCTTAACCGCCAGCCAGGAAGCTGTAACTTTCATTTACACTTAACTTAATTCACTTATCATGTTTATTTTACTGTATTTTGAGACACACTGACATAATAAAACCTTTTTTTAAGTTTCCCTTTAATTTGCTAATGCTAAACCTAACTTAATGTACATATTGTGTTTATTTTACGTGCTTTTATTGCGATCTCTGGTGTCCTCAGTTAATCGAAGGTAGAAAGACACACAAATACAACCACTGACAGAACAAGAGAGAGACAAGAGGTGAATTTGCAGGGTGATTATTATGATTATTATGGAGTGGTGGACAGATGCATATTATGGGATGTCTGTGTTGTCAAGTGGGAGGAGGGGCAGAGGCAGTGAAGTAAGAATGGGGGATGGGGGTGAGGATTATAGTCTGGCCTAAAATTGCACGTGTATGTGTGTGTGCATTAATGTCTTCATTCAGGTGTAGAGAGAGACTCATGGAACATGGATCCAGGACCAGGACCAGGACCAGGACCAGGACGCAATACCGTCACCTTTTGCGTCTGTGAGTCTTCATCGTATGTGGCGTTAAAGCAGTTTGGTCACACGACAGAGAGAGAGAGAGTGGTTCTTGTGTTGCTGATGATTTTCACGACTAAAAAACTGCACAAACATAAACTCTTTGTTTCAGTCACTGACTTTAATCCCAGAATTCCATCTTTAATCCCAGAATTCCAACTTTAATGTCTCAGAATTCTGACTTGTATCTCAGAATTCCAATTTCCATTTCAGAATTGATGCTGGTTTTTTTTTACATGTGTAATACTCTTCTGTAAATGAGCGTCCAATTCACCTCTGCGTGTTTCTGGACTCTGGGACGAAACCATAGAGCGTCAGAGACAAGATCTGTTTTAGCAGCAGGTGACTCTGTCTGTCCACACAGACAGAGTGGACAGACCACGTCAGTGTGGACAGACAGAGTGTGGACGTGGTGTGGACAGAAAGAGTCAGGACATGGTGTGGACAAACAGGACAGACAGAGTCAGGATGTGGTGTGGACAGACAGGACAAACAGAGTCAGGACGTGGTGTGGACAGACAGAGTGTGGACAGACAGAGTCGTCAGACAGAGTGTGGACAGACAGGACAGACAGAGTCAGGATGTGTGGACAGACAGGACAAACAGAGTGGACAGACAGAGTGTGGACAGACAGAGTCGGACGGATGTGGACAGACAGGACAGGCAGAGTGTGGACAGACAGAGTGTGGACAGACAGGACAGGCAGAGTCAGGACGTGGTGGACAGACAGGACAGAGTCAGACGACAAACAGAGTGGACAGACAGAGTCAGGACGGTGTGGACAGACAAGAAAGACAGAGTCAGGACATGGTGTGGACAGACAGAGTCAGGACGCGGGTGTGGACAGACAACAAAAACAGAGTCAGGACGTGTGGACAGACAGAGTGTGACAGACAGAGTCAGTACGTGTGGACAGACAGAGTGTGACAGAGTCAGCGGGTGTGGACAGACAGAGTCAGGACTTGGTGTGAACAGACAGGACAGACAGAGTCAGGGCGTGGTGTGGACAGACAGAGGTGGACAGACAGAGTGTGGACAGACAGGACAGACAGAGTGTGGACAGAGAAAGACAGAGTCAGGACATGGTGGACAGACAGAGTCAGGACGTGGTGTGGACAGACAAGAAAGACAGAGTCAGGACGTGGTGGACAGACAGAGTGTGGACAGACAGAGTCAGGTGGTGTGGACAGACAGAGTCAGGACTTGGTGTGAACAGACAGGACAGACAGAGTCAGGACGTGGTGTGGACAGACAGAGTGTGGACAGACAGGACAGACAGAGTGTGGACAGACAGGACAGACAGAGTGTGGACAGACAGGACAGACAGAGTCAGGATGTGGTGTGGACAGACAAAGTGTGGACAGATAGGACAGACAGAGTGTGGAGACAGCATCCTGATGCGTCCTCTGTCTTTTGTCTCACACTTTGTCAGACACACTGAAGTGACGGGATACAGGATAGATGGAGGTGGAGGTGGTGGGGGTAGGAGTATTATGGTATGCATTTTGACTTACATGGTAATTTGACCCCGCCTGTAACCCTCCTCCCTGCACTGCTGCCAGCCCTCTGTTTAATCTCCATGGCAACCAGCAGCGCAGGAACAGTATTATGGTCTGTACAAACCCCCTTTTTCTTTCCTTTTTTCCTCAGAAATGATATTATTATCATTATGTGATGTGGTTTTTGTGTTTGGGGGGAGGGGCATCGAGCGCCGTGCACAAGGTTTCTATGACAACTGCCCTTAGTATCCTTCTGATTGGTGATTATGGGATGTACAACACCCCCCACACACACACACACCTCTCCTCCCCTCCTCAAATGCACACATGAACACTGTGTCCATAGTCAAGGGAGGGGGAGGGGGGAGATGCAAACCAAGAGAGACAGAGAGAGAAAAAGAGAGAGAAAGAGAGAAAAGAGAGAGAAGTTAATTTTGAAGCCATTCTGGTGTCGGACGGTGAGAGACAATGAAGATGTGCTGAGTCACAGAGAGAGAGAGAGAGAGAGAGAGAAGTAAACATACGCTGATGTAAATAATGCATCACATGACCCACAAACCTCTGTACGTTAAAGGGATCGTTTGGTATTTTTGACTGTTAAGTTGTATGACGCAGATCCTGCGAGTGGAGTGGATTCACCCGGGACGAGGAAAAGTGTTTCAAGGAGAGAGTTTGGGTTTTAAAGCACAAACATACATGTACAGCATGTTTGAACAGTAAAACATCACTGTTTCAGTCAGAGAGACAAACAAAGACGTGTGCTGATGAAAACTGAAACAAACGCGATAAAGAAGTGAAAGAAACGCGATAAAGAAGTGAGAAAAACGCGATAAAGAAGTGAGACAAACGCGATAAAGAAGTGAAAGAAATAAAGAAGTGAAAGGAAGTGAAAGAGCGATAAAGAAGAGAAAAGCGAAAAGTAAAGAAGTGAAAGAAACGCGATAAAGAAGTGAGACAAACGCGAAAAGAAGTAAAGCGATAAAGAAGTATAAAGAAGTGAAACAAACACCGATAAATAAGTGAAACAAACACAATAAAGAAGTGAAAGAAAAAGCGATAAAGAAGTGAAAGAAATGCGATAAAGAAGTGAAACAAAGCGGATAAAGAAGTGAAAGAAGCGATAAAGAAGTGAAACAAATAAAGAAGTGAAACAAACGCGATAAAGAAGTGAAACAAACGCGATAAACAGTAAATGTAGCAGTGTTTTTACGGGTGGCGGCCATCTTGGAACGTCACATCAGGGTTGCTGATGTTTCAGACCTGAAGATCTGAGTTCTCACTACAAATAGAACGCACCTGTAGTCCCTGAATCACTGTTCAACACACACACACACACACACACACTGTAGTCAATGGTGGGAAAAATACTGTCTAGAAACCAGACGATTTTCCCACCATTGACTGTGTGTGAGTGTGTGTGAGTGAGTGTGTGTGTGTGTGTGCGTGCGTGTAAGTGAGTGTGTGTGAGTGTGTGTGTGAGAGAGAATGTGTGTGTGTGTGAGCGTGCGTGTATGTGTGTGGGTTCCCCCTCATGTTATTGTGTTTATTATTTTTATTTGTTCATGTTCTGACTTCCTTTGACCTCTGTGACCTTTATCATTCACTCACCTTTTTCCCTCTCAGTGTTGACTTTTTATTTTTTATTTAATTTTTTTCTTACTTGAACTCTTTCATCTGCAGAAACAGCTGATGTGTGGAGTCATGTATGTGAATAAGTTGCACATACATGTCGTGTGTGTGTGTGTGTGTGTGTGAGCGTGCTCTCATATACAGTAACAGTAACAGTGCTTACATACAAACATGCACGCTCAACTTAAGCAGTCATGTGGTGCACGGTTGCCATGTGACCACTTTTCCTTTTTTTTCATTTCATCACCCCCCTGCTTTCTCTCTCTCTCTCTCTCTCTCTATCTTTTTGGAGTTATGCTTATTGTGGGATGTCAGTGTGTGACTGTGCTCATTATTATTATGGGATGCAGCATGGGGTGGGGAGGGAGGGTGTCTCCATGGTAACGGTTGAGGTGTGTGGGGGGGTGAATGCATGCATGGAGGAATGGGGAAGAGAGTGTGTGTGTGTGGGGGGGTGACTATTATGGTCTGTGCGTTGCAAGGTAACTATGCAGAGTGGGGGAGGGGTGACTGAAGTGTGTGTGTGTGAAGGGGGGGATATTATGGGATGTCTGCCCCCTGATCTCTTTGTGTGTGTGCGCGCGCGCGCGGGGTGTGTGTAGTGTGTGTGCGAGGAAGAGAGAGAAAGACGGAGACGGCATCGCACACACACACAATTTTATATATATATAAAATAAAATTAACGCGGAATATATATTTAAATCGCACCGAATACCGTTAGACTAACAATAACAAAAAGTGTTGGCTGGTTCACAGAAAGTGTGGCGGGAGTTACTGTTGTTGTGAGTATTTGTCACTTTATGGTTCTATTCTATTTTCTCTTCATTGTTTCGTGCTGGTGTGTGAGTGAGATGCGGAGAACATGCAGGGAGACCCGGGTAAAGATGCCGGCTGTTGTGGATGTTCTTTGCGGGTCGATGTCGGCGTGTGAACCGGGTGAATCGGTTAGCCCGCATGCTAATGATGGCATGTCAGAGATGGAGTGAGTGAATGTGCTAATCTTTGTCTGCTCTCCTCCTTCCACCACCAGACAAAGTTGGATTTATTGTACGGGGATAAGAAGCACATGTCCCGGGGTATTTGTGTAACTCTTGTGTTTTTAGTGTGTTCTTCGCTGTTAAATGTTCACTTCCGTTTTCTATTCTTTTTTTGTTTGTTCTTTATTTCCCTGTGGCCCCGGCTGCTGCTGCCGCCGCTGCTATCGCCTGCTCTCCTCACCTTACGCCGACCTGCCCAGACTCCGGCTGGGTCACAACAACTCTGGATTACCCCCACCTAAAAAAACACAATAACTTTAGTTAGTTGGCTAACACTCGTGTTAGCTAACTTAAGGGAAAGTTTGTGCCGATTATGTCTGGAAGCGAGGACGACAGGGATGACTACGGAGCCCCCGAGGAGCGATTAATGCACGGTAAGACGACGCTCATTTGTTAGCCATAATTGCTAATGTTCATGCTAGCGCGAGCAGATGCTTTTTTGACGTCCGTATCAATCATGTTTCATTAGCCGCGCGGCTAACTGCCGGTTAGCTGAGCGCTAGCAAACTAACTTCACTCATCGCCAGTTCGCCGCTCTTTTAGATATTTTAAAAGTTAAAAACTTCGATGTTACAACCCCTCAAAACCACAGCCACAGACCGTGTGACTGGCAGCCACGCGGGACTGTGGACTCACGCCGCCTAACCGGCATGGTTCCCGGGCCTAGCGTTAGCCAGCTACCGGTGTTTTTTCTTTACGTGTCGATGACAAGATGGAGGCAGCCAGTTAGCTCGAAGCTAACGGATGACGTTCTGCAGCTTTCCCCTCCTCATGGTCGGCGCCTTCGGTTTGACTGTGGCGCTGGAAGAGAAGAAGAGAGGGTGAAAAAGTCGCAACAATCGCACTTAAAACAAAAGATTTTTTTAAAATAACTCTTTTATAAACACACGTGCGGATGTAGAAGCAGATGTACCTGGAGTTTGCTTTGTTTACAGTTTGTAAAAGAGGCGACAGAGGAACCACTGATAACAAATGGTCGTGCAAAAATAAATTCAACCGACTTAAAAACAGCTTTTTATTCATTAATGCGCGACAAATCTGACATGTTTATGGTGTATTAACGCAATGATGATCACGAATCTACCATAACATTAATTAGAAATGTTAATAGTTTGGTTATTTCATTTAAAATAGTAATTTAATCATTTGTTTTGTGGTAGTTATGACACGATATACTTTTATTGTGCACTTGTCTTAGACTGGATTGTACATGATAATGCCTTCAGATACAATAAATACGACACATGACAACATATAACACTCAAAGTGAACTTTATACGTAGTCCACACACCAAATACTCATGATAAATACTAAAATGATGATAATAAAAATGTCTACAGCCCAAAGTGGTGTTATTTTAGTAAACAAATGTGTTTTTAAAACAGGAGGTAGATACATTTAACAAGTACTGTTATGCCATACAACTATGTAATCAATTGGTTACTAAAATAATAATTTAATCTATTAAAATATTAACCCTTTTATTCATTTTACATCAGTGACAATGTAATTATCAGCATTGATAATATATATCAAGTATTCTTCATTACGTTGAAGTTAATCTTGGTTTCATTCTTAAAGAAACGCCTGAACTGAACTTTAGTCGGCTGAATCTAAACACCTACACCTATTGATTATTGGGATTTTCTTTTAAGATAATTTACTTGCAGTGTTCACCACAAGGTCAAGTCTTGGAACAGAAGTTAAATTTAACCTCATAAATTGTCCCGTGAATGCTGGACAGTGTCTGGTGATCAGATATTCAGCTTGAAACTACAGATCATCTGTGTCAACTACTGAGAATGCTCCATATGATTTTAGAGGATGTGATTGGTTCTGACTTAGAGAGAATGTGTCAGTGTTGGACCTCATTACATGGACCTTGTTGAAGAAATTTCTGTTGGAGTGGTTGGAGTGTTTACTGAAGCTGATTTGGACATCTGTGTGTCGCTGGCTGATATCTAGAAAAGTTTACACTGTGTAGCACATACGGTGACTCTTTAGGACCCATCATGTTTTTTCTACTTTTAAAATTTGTCTGCTTATTAACTGTGAATATGTTGTGGTGTCTTTGCTCCATATAACAAGAAAGATTTTAAACACATTGCTCATCCCGAAAACTGGTTAAGATGGGCTGATTTTACCAAACACATTTAAAGTTGACGATGAAACTCCAGAGCTACAGCAAGTGATTATTTAGCTCCAAAGGGTTTTGTCTTTGTTATATGTAGCAAAGAAATGGGAAAATATTAAAATTTAACAAGACGAAAAACCAGAAAACTTTTTTGAGGGAAACTAAAGGTCGTCTGATAAGAGTTTTTCAACAGCCAATTAGATTTTTACATGACAAAATAGAACTGTTAACTCAGGATAACTCAGCCAAAATGTGTTTTAACTTCAGTATTGAATTATTTCTCTGCACTGCCGTGTAGAGCTGCAACTAACAATTATTTTCAAAATTATTTTCTCGATTAATGGAGTAATCGTTTGGTCCATAAAATGTCAAACGTTAAAACATTGATCAGTGTTTGTCAGACCTGGAAATGATGATGTTCTCGAATGTCTTGTTTTTGTCCACAATCAAATGATTCAGTTTTAATGATTTATTTGTTATCTGGAGCAAACAAACCAGAAAATAGTCATATTTAAGAAGCTGAAACAATCAGAAATGTTTAAAAATGCTTCAAAACGAATAATCAATTGTTAAATTAGTTGACAATTAATTGAGTAATTGTTTCAGCTCTACTGCAGTGCAATTATATACAGTATTTTCAAACCCAGCAAACCATTCATTTGTGTCCTGATTAGTGGACATTTTGTTCACCTGTATATTCTTTTACTATTTTGAGTTAACCCATCAAACTCTGCAGTGCTCTGCACTAAAATGAACAAGAAAAGACAGATTTTCTTTTAAAACGCCACGTTACACCCACTGAACTCGCTCTTCCAGTGGATCACAGCATCACACAAACACAAACTATTTTTGTCCTGCTGTCTGTTTGCATCGATTAATCGTGGCAGCCCTGCAATATATTCTTATACAGAACACTTATTAATGAGGTTTGTGAGAGCGCGTTGTTAGTTCTAGATTTGATGAATTTCTGTTCTTTGTTTCACACAGTTTTGCATGCACCCCCCCCCCACACACACACACGGATAGCCAAGTCTCCTTTAAATGACCTATAAAAATCCTCACACTGAGGCCTCTTTTTTTCACTTGGTGCGTCTTAAATCTCTTCATATTCATTTACTGTAATTGGCTCTTGGTGCAGCTTCAAGTCACTTAGCCAGATATGAAACTGTGGCATCGCTGTCGTAAACACTGCAGCCAAGCCTTTAAACATCACAACGAATCAGGACTATATCACAGTTTTTATTGCCATCAATTAGTTATCGGTTGATGATGTTTGCTGGTTTGTCTGCTGGTTTTTAATTTGATCTCGTGTGCAGCAGGTTAATCTGGTTACAGCGTAGGACTTCAGTGTCCTGGTTTGTGTCCAAGCAAAACATAAAAGTCAAAGTCATTTGGTCCAGAAAATATTGGCCAGTGTTTCACAAACTTAAAAAACGATGATCACAAATATCTTGTTTTGTCCACCTGCCCAAATTATTCAGATTTATTGATTTCTTTGTTATATGGAGCCAAAAACCCAGAAAATAAGTTTTGTTGGCACAAATTTCACATAAATGGCACTTCTGAAAAACAACAACTATGACCATTATAAACAGAATATTTTATAGAAATAATAGTAAAACGTCATGTAAATGGCACTTTTATTTAAGCAAGTCACAGAAGGAATAAAATAAAAGGAACATGAAACAAGATGAATAATTTATGATAAAAAGACACAGAAATGCAGAGTTTATCAAATATTCTTGGTATGGATGTTTTTAGATGGAGATTTAAAGATGTGTTCACTCATGTCATCGCATGACCCAAATACACTGACGCTCGTCTGTGCATCTTAACCATGGATCGTCTACTCTGGCCTGATTCCCTTTCAGACGATGACGATGAGGACATCTCGGAGAACGAGGCTCCGAAGGTGATAAAGAAGAAGAAGAAGGCGAAGAAGAGCAAAGAGGGCAAAGGCAGCAAGAGGCGGTCGCGCAGAGAGGTATGTGCTTACTCCAGTTGTCAAATGTAGAAAATGATCTGTGGAAAGGAACATTCACAAAAAAACGAATCAAACTGATGATTAAACTAGTTTTTCTTCACATACATCAAAAAGTGTTTTCTGGGAGTTTCTTGTTTTATAAGCAACACAGATCAGAAGGCGACTTATGAGTTTCTCTACGACCAAGTTCTAGATTTTTAGAATCGTGATCGATAATCGACGCCACATTTTTGGCTCATATAGTGAGCTTATCTTTTTTCGGTTGTCTGATTAAAAAAAACTTACTGTTTTCATAATTAAATCGTCTGGTTATGTCAAACCTGGAAATAATGTCTTTTGTCCACAAACTAAAAGTCATTCAGTTTTAATGTTTCCTTTGTTTTTATAGAGCAGAAAAATCAGTAATGACCGCATGGACCGAACTGATTAAGAAGTAATCTGATGAATCCATTTAATTGGACGTCCAGCTTCTAAAATGTGGATTTTTTTCTGGTTTCTTTGCTCCATTTAAACAAAGAAATCATTAAAACTGAACAATTTTGGTTTGTAGACAAAAACAAGTCATAATTTCCTGGTTTGATCAACATTTTCTTCATTGCAGGCCAAATGTGTAGAAAAGTCTCTGATTTCTGACCATCTCTCTCCTCTCTCAGGAGCTGGCCATCAGCTCACCAGAGCCCATGGACATGGGCGGTGCGGAGGAGGCCGAGGAAGGCGGCGCCTCTGTCCAGCGCTCGGACAGCGAGGGCAGCGACTACACTCCAGGCCGCAAGAAGAAGAAGCGAGCCAGCAGCGGCAAGGAGAAGAAGAGGAGCAGCAGTGCCGGCGAACGGAGCTCCTCCAAGAAGAAAGAGCCGGAGCCCGAAGACGATGACGACGACGACGATGACGACAGCTCGGTAAAAAACGGCGGGTTAGGGTTAAATGTGCGGGAAAGGAAACGGACAGGAAGTTAGTCAGCGGCACAGATGATGAGTTAAAGTTCGATAACTGAACAGCAGAAATAAAACAGCGCTTTTCTTTGTGCTGTGGTTTAATAGAGATTGACATGATGAGTGACAGTCCTGGTGTGGTCAGGCTGCTCCAGTCCAAACTGAGTCTGCGTCCACACAGAAATGACACCAAGCGGAAACCCTAACTTCCTTTGACTCGTCACACACTCCAATAAAACGCGAGCGGTGGCTGCGTTCCATTCACGTTTCATTCATGGTGTTTTGAACACTGCCTGCACCTGTAATGGAGTCATGATATGAGAGACGTCAAACAAAAGAGCTCTGTGTGTGTGTGTGTGTGTGGACTCACAGCCTGGCGGCCAATAGGGGGCCTTGTATTTAATGGTACTTGTGCAGGAGCTGGTGTGTGTGTGGGGTGGGTGCGTAATGCATATGTGCTGTTACCATGGCAACCATGCCTAGTGCAACACTGCACTGCGTTCCTGACCCCTTTTCTCCCCCCCTTTTTTGGTTTTTGTAAACACATTTTGATTCTGTGGGCGAGTTCTTGTCTGATCTGAAGACAACGGTAATGAGGAGGAAGAAGCAGGGACGTCAACTGTGTCGTCACCTTTTAAACTTTCCCCCCAAAAAAGCCTCAGATCTGGATTTTATATCAAACATAAAAGAGACAAAGGAATGATCATGACTGTAAAATTACCGTCAGCCATTTTGAGTGCAACAAACGTGTTGCTTCTCCTGCTTCTCTTATGTCACGATTTGCTGCTTTTCTTCGTCTCACATGAGCGTAATCTGATTATCTTTGGGTTTTGGGTCTGATCAGATTAGGTCTGGGACCTTTAACCCTTGAAATAATATTGTAATTGCATTGCCAGTTTGAGCCTGTGTTGTCGCTGATTTTATTAGGTGACGATCATAAGTGGACGTTGGAGTTTAGACGCCTACAGTATCACTGAATATACTTTATATTTCATACTTTTCTGAAATTTACCACCACTTTTCCCTGGTTTATTCAATGCAATGTACACGTTTCATAACGTGTGGTACCAGCTGTTGAAGATCTCACCGTTACACAGACTTTTCCAACAAGAAACTGAAGTTTGTAAATCACTCACTCTCCCACACCAAAGCCCACAGAGAAAATCAGTGATTTTAACATCTCACACACACACACAGGAGTTGTTGATCCACTGCTGCCTCCATCACGAAGATCAAATGTCTCATGTTAGTGATTTTGGCTTTTAAAGTCCTTTTGTTCAGATTCACCTCAGTGACACAAAGTGAACACACAAGGCAGCAGAGGACCAGCAGCTCCTGTGTCACTGAGCTAAAATCACTGATTTTCTGGTGTGGGAGAGTGAGTGGTTTACTCACTTCAGTTTCCTGTTGGTAACGTCTGTCTCACAGTGAGATAAAGACGTGAAACATCGTAGACTCAGAGCTGACTGAGTTATTAGGTGAGACTTTGTCTTTTGTATAATTCTTTAGTCAAACGTCTTAACTGTCAATAGAAAATATCCAGAAAGGAATTTGTCTTTTACCACACGGTGGCAACTGTGTACGTGTTACAGCTCGTCTACTAAACTGCACTCTGGTCATCTAATCAATGGATCTGATTAGTATTGATTGCTCCACACTCACTGAGTTGAAGTGGTCTTGAGAGGAGAGACAGTGTTGTTGCAATCTGTGGCAATAAAAATGAAAATCAGGGCTGACCATACATGTATCGATGCATAGATTGATATGGATGACAAAATTCAACAACTTCTGCTTCTTTGGTGGTAAATTTGCTTGTCTTGTCACTGTAAGCTGAATATATTTAATTTGAGGTCTGGGAAAAAGCCAGTTGCACCTTTTTACTTTGTTTTTATGAAGCAAATAATCAAATTATTGATTAATAAAATACACTCCTCGTTGTAATCTGCTTCCAGATGAGATATTTCCTTGTAATGTTTGACAAGGCTGAAACATCGTCCTGGACGTTTTCTTGAGCTTTTCTCAGATTATCTTTATCTTTACTCAAACTGTCAGTGTGTGCTCCACTCAGGTGTCGTTCCGAAACTCTCCTGACCTGGACTTTTTCCTGCTTCTGCTTATGTGAACAGCAGATTCTGGTAGACCGAGGTTGTTGTTCTTGTTTTGACAGGATGATGCCAGGTTGGACAAGGACAGTAAAATGGGCGGTAAAGTGACGTACCAATATAAGTTTCTGTAGAACAGATTGAGAGTTGTCCTCGTCAACGCTGTGCATGTTCTGGACTGCTGCGTCTGGAAGAGTTGATCTACCAGCACTGTCAATGTTTAATGGGTGTGTTCAATGAAGACACCAAACATAATTACATTTCCTTAGTGTTTGTTTAGGCTCATATTACATGTAAATCCCCACACACCGTTGCCTCTGGTTCTATCAGCTATGAGAAAGTTTTAATCCTAGAACCTCTTTTAAAGGAACAAAAAGGTCCAAGTACTTTAGTGAAGTTCTACCCCTTAGCGTCACATGGGCTTTGTGCTAAGCTGCTGTCTAAGCTAACCCTGCGTCACAACCACATGACAAACGGTCTAAGAGTTACAGTCATGAGAAGAACACATGCCAAGTCCTGTCAGGGACGACAGGACGGTCACAGTTTCAGAGAGGATGTCGTCACTCCCGCTTCTGAAATGGTCTTCTCCGTCTTCAGAAAAGCTTATTGTTGTTGTCGTCTGTTGCAGGAGCCAAAGTCTTCGTCGCAGCTGCTGGACGACTGGGGCATGGAGGACATCGACCACATCTTCTCAGAGGAAGACTACCGCTCTCTGACCAACTACAAAGCCTTCAGCCAGTTTGTCAGGTACATGATGCTCTCCTGGAAAAGTAAACAGTCAATACCAGAAACACCGGCCAGTTTCCCCTCGAGCTTTAGACGTTTGTTGTAGAATTAGTTTGCTTTTACTTGTTTTACACATCGTCCATTTTTCAAAATATTTCTCCAGGCCCCTCATCGCAGCCAAGAACCCCAAGATCGCCGTGTCCAAGATGATGATGGTTCTGGGCGCCAAATGGCGCGAGTTTAGCACCAACAACCCTCTAAGGGGAGCCGCCGCTGCCAACGCCGCACTGGCCACCGCCAACGTTCCTGCCGCCGTCGACAACATGGTGGCAGAGGTCGCCCCGCCCGCCCCCGCACCTCTCACACCAGCAGAGCCTCCACCCCCGCCCCCGCCTGCGCCCCCGCTACGCAAGGCCAAGACCAAGGAAGGCAAAGGTAGGGTGGAGTCCGAACCCACAGACGCCTCCTGTGTTCTGTTGTTAGCTGCGTCTGACGGATGTGTTTTCTTGTCTAGGTCCCAACGCTCGCAAGAAGTCAAAACCTGCACCCAAACCACAAGAGAAGAAGAATAGCACCAAGACCAAGAAAGTGGCTCCACTGAAAATCAAACTGGGAGGCTTCAACAGCAAAAGAAAACGCTCATCGGTACAAAAACATTTCTCCTTCGTCTTTGTGTGTTGGCTGTTGGTGATTTCTTGTGTTTTCAACTTTTTTTTTTTTTTACTTCTTCCCAGAGCGAGGAGGATGAGCCGGACGTGGACAGTGAATTTGAGGACGGCAGCATGAACAGCGTCTCTGTCTCGGAGGGATCGAACAGTCGCAGCAGCCGCAACAAGAAGAAGACCTCAAAGAGCAAACCCAAGAAGAAGAAAGGTACGGATTATCGATATTTGATGTTCACCCAGGTGTGGGAACCCTGGATAAAAGTGACGGTTGTCCAGACGCTCACTGATACTTTATGTTCTGACCAATGAGGAAACGAACACTGGTTCAAACTGGTGGTCACATGTTGGTGCTGAAAGCCTCTCATTGGCTGTTTCCTGCTGGACCTGCTGACTCAGTCCGAGCTTCACCTGTGCATCCACAGGTCCGTCTGCACATGGAAAATTGCAGGTTATGCACACGCGATGGTGAACGTTAACGAACGAGTTCAACACGGGGCGTCTGTGGAATGCACACACACACACACACACACACACACACATTAGTCACTGTGACTGAGTCAGCAGGGTTAAGTTTATTAAAAAACAACAACCTTCTGGATCTGTCGTCACCAGCATCAAAAAAACATATCACACATTCAGTGTGGAAATCCACTCCACTGGACACACTTTTCTACACACACACATATATACAGAGAATGTTAACGTGTCAAACACGTGAAGCACGCTACGTTATTTTGTTTCTCTACACGAAAATGCAAAGGTGGTGTTTCTGAGATTTTCCCGTTTTCAAATAAATATCATCTCCGTGTGGATACATTATTATTATGACACTGACCACTGATAAACGTCAGTCTCTCTGTGAACTGGGTGTTTCCACGTCTTGAGAATGAAACTGTGTGGTCTCTGAGTGTCAGTGAGGAAATGTGGAAGAAATGAGTCAGTGAGTGGGTTTCCCCTTCTGACGAACAACACACACACACACGTCACATCTGCCCCTCTTATTAAAGGCCAAACGTTGGAGGTGTCGCCATCAAAGTGTTTTATTTTAGTTTATTATTTCTGTTTTTCCTCCTTCAGAAGCAGAAGATGGCGACGGTTATGAGACGGATCACCAGGACTACTGCGAGGTGTGTCAGCAGGGCGGAGAGATCATCCTGTGCGACACCTGTCCCAGAGCCTATCACATGGTCTGCCTGGACCCTGACATGGAGAAGGCACCTGAGGGCACCTGGAGCTGCCCGCACTGTGTAAGCAACACGTCCACACGTCCGTCCACGTCTGTCAAAGCATAAGCAGAAAAACTTCTCAGAGATGGATTGTAATAAGAATCATTGAAATGTTGTCTGCATCTCAGGAGAAGGAGGGCATCCAGTGGGAGGCGAGAGAGGAGGTGTCAGAGGGCGAGGAGGACAACGGTGATGCCGGGGAGATGGAGGAGGACGACCACCACATGGAGTTCTGCCGTGTCTGTAAGGACGGAGGAGAGCTGCTCTGCTGCGACTCCTGCCCGTCGTCGTACCACATCCACTGCCTCAACCCACCGCTGCCCGAGATCCCAAACGGAGAGTGGATCTGCCCACGCTGCACGGTGAGTGGCCCTGATCCACTGCGTATACGGCCGGCTTTGATGAGGAGAAGCTGCTGGAACTTGTTCATCGATTAGTGGATGTCCAGCATTCATGACTAATGAAAAACTAATGAATAACTTCTGTCCCTCCTCTTCCTCTTTCAGTGTCCTCCCATGAAGGGCAAGGTCCAGAAAATCCTGACCTGGCGATGGGGTGAACCGCCCCCTCCCACACCTGTGCCCCGCCCTCCCGACCTTCCAGCCGATGCCCCTGACCCCGCCCCGCTGGCAGGGCGGCCGGATAGGGAGTTCTTTGCCAAGTGGTCCGCCATGTCGTACTGGCACTGCTCCTGGGTCACAGAGCTACAGGTGAGCGGGAGTGCACACACACACACACACACACACACACACAGGAACACACGTCCAACCTTCATCCTCCTCTTCCTCTATCAGCTGGAGCTCCACTGTCAGGTGATGTTCAGGAACTACCAGAGGAAGAACGACATGGATGAGCCGCCGCCCATCGACTTTGGCGACGGAGAGGAGGACAAGAGCCTGAAGAGGAAGAAGAAGGACCCGATGTACGCTCAGCTGGAGGAGAAGTATCTCCGCTTCGGGATCAAGATGGAGTGGCTGATGATCCACCGCATCCTCAACCACAGGTCGGCACATGCTGTGACTAACTGATTTTCTCTCTGGGCTTTGGTGTGGGAGAGTGAGTGGTTTACAAACTTCAGTTTCCTGCTGGAAGAGTCAGTCAGATAAAGACGTGAACATGTGACGTAGATATGGTAGAGGTAGATTTTATTCGTGGTGCCTTGTTGTTAAGTTGATAAAATCACCCACTGCTCAACTTTATATGGATTTCTTTAAACTTGGTCTTGTCATGAGTTTTTATTGTGTTTGAGAAGTGCTTTATAAATACCCTTATTTAGTTTCATCATTTAATGTCTTGTTTCATAATAATTTTCTTTTATACTCATTTATGTTCTCCCTGTCGTGTGTGTGTGTGTATCAGTGTGGACAGAAAGAACAATGTCCACTACCTGATCAAGTGGAGGGAGCTGCAGTACGACCAGGCCACCTGGGAGGCCGAAGACATGGACGTACCTGAGTTTGACCCCTACAAGATTCAGTACTGGAACCACAGGTGAGACACAGTCCACGCACGCACTCTCACACACACACACACACACACACACACACACTGTGCTTCACTGACTTACTGTGTGTTTCCAGAGAGCTGATGATGGGAGAGGAGGGGCGACCTGGGAAGAAGATCAAGGTGAAGGGTCGCGTGAAGCGTCCAGACAGACCTCCAGAGAACCCGGTCATTGATGTGAGTACAGACTGTGGATGTTTTTCATTATTCTTTATCATTTCATGACAAGACATCAATAAAGTGATTTGAAGTGATAGTCAAGAATTTTTAAAGTGTCGTTCTAAAAACCAGCCGCAGACTCAAAGACATGGCTGCCAGCAGGTACACAAGAAAAAACAACTGATTTTAATCATTTAACAAAGCACGTCTTTAAGATACTATGGCCTTGAACTGATTTTTCGAGATGTGTGTGCCAGTTCATTTTACTGTTGGATTGTCATTTTGTAAACCACTCTCTCACTCTCCCACACCAAACCCCATTAAGAAAATCAGTGATTTTAGCTCGCATGGACACAGAAGCTGCTGGTCTACTGCTGCCTCACGTGGTCATTTTGTTTTACTTTGGTAAATCAAAACTAAGCATTTTGCACTTGCAAGTGACAAAATAAGACATTTGAACTTAGTGATGGAGGCAGCAGCGGATCAACAACTCGTGTGTGCGTGCGTGTGATGTTAAAATCACTGATTTTCTCAATGGTCTTTGACTTAACTACAGTTTTAAAAAGAAGAACTATTTTGTTAAATCGTCTATACCGAATCATTTCTTCATTAGAGTTTCTCAAAGGTGTGATGTCTCTATTTTAATCTCTCCTGTTCTGTTTGCAGCCGACAATAAAGTTCGACCGCCAGCCTGAGTATCTGGACAGTACGGGCGGGACGCTGCACCCGTATCAGCTGGAGGGTCTGAACTGGCTGCGCTTCTCGTGGGCTCAGGGAACAGACACCATCCTGGCCGATGAGATGGGACTGGGAAAGACGGTGCAGACTGCCGTCTTCCTCTACTCGCTCTACAAAGAGGTGTGTGTCCTCAAAGTGTCCTCTCTGACTCTGTGGTTAAAAAAAGAAACAAGAAATTTCCCTTGAATTCACCTTTTAAAGCTGATTCTCTGACTCTGACACTGAAGCTGTCGTCCCATTGGCTGAGAGCCATTCAGCCATTTTGTGTGAGGCGGGTGAAATGTGACGACATTAAGTTGGATCCTAAACGGTAATCAGTCTCAGGCCTTAATGATGTGTGGGCAGTCAGTGACACCTACAGGTGGGAGGCCAGAATACACTTCCTGTCAGAGCAGCAGGAGCCTTTTTGTTTAAAGAAACATTTAGTTTTCGATTATGATATTTTTAATTCAGTTATTTATCATTTATAATAATACTTATAATAAAAATTGAGATTTTTGATCCTGAGTTGATTTTGTTTACCAGGCATTTTTGGATACTCTTTTTAATCAACGTTCAGGCCAAAGAATTTGTCACTCTTAACTACAAAATCATATACCTTAATCAAAGGAAATGTTGAGATTTTTTTTTTGTCTCTAAAATCTCCTCTTTGACCACGTGTAAATTCGGATTGTGATAAGTTAATAATTATGCATTTTCTCTTTAATTTGACAAAACCATTTGATCAAATCGATCCCTATGCTTTAGCTGTTTTAAGAACAATCACAGTATTTGGTTTCTGTGCGTCTTGTGGTGACCTGACTTCCTGTCTCTCACCTCCAGGGTCACTCCAAGGGGCCTTTCCTGGTCAGCGCCCCTCTCTCTACCATCATCAACTGGGAGCGAGAGTTTGAGATGTGGGCGCCCGACATGTACGTGGTGACCTACGTGGGCGATAAAGACAGCAGGGCTGTCATCAGGGAGAACGAGTTCTCGTTCGAGGACAACGCCATCCGAGGAGGGAAGAAGGCATCCAGAATGAAGGTGGCGCGTTGTTTTCAATTTACAGATAAAAACAAAGACATTTGAGAAAACACTTGGATTAATCACGTGTCGTGTTGTTTTTCCTCCCTAACAGAAAGATTCGTCAGTTAAATTCCACGTCCTGCTCACGTCCTATGAGCTGATCACGATCGACATGGCGATCCTGGGCTCCATCGACTGGGCCTGCTTGGTGGTGGACGAGGCTCACAGGCTGAAGAACAACCAGTCCAAGGTACAGATGCACGGATTCATCAATGATCCTGGCGTTTACTTGTGTCCGGCAGCCAAGAAAAGAGAGGAATAAAGAGCGTTAACAGCCTGGTAATGTTGGTTAAAGTCGCTGACCCTCCTGCGTCACTGTGTTTTCTCTTGTGCAGTTTTTCCGGGTGTTGAACAACTACCCTCTGCAGCACAAACTGCTGCTGACAGGAACTCCTCTGCAGAACAACCTGGAGGAGCTGTTCCACCTGCTCAACTTCCTCACACCAGAGAGGTTCAAGTAAGTCAACTGTGTACTTTTTTAACAGATTAACAGATAGATTTTGCCATTTCCTGTTTCAGATGCACAAAGCTTGTGAGACTTGACCGCGATAGTTGAGCTGTTAGCACCAGTGAAGCTAAAACTATCCTGTGACGATCTCTTCTGATTGATGGTGTGCTTTTGGTCACCACTGAGACAACTGAAACCTTCCTCCAGAGCATAAATAGAAAGTCCTTCATTTGCACTTTTCTCGCAGTAAACTGGAAGTTTTCCTGGAGGAATTTGCCGACATCGCGAAGGAGGACCAGATCAAGAAGCTGCACGACATGCTGGGTCCACACATGCTCAGGAGGCTGAAGGCCGATGTCTTCAAGCACATGCCGTCAAAGACGGAGCTCATCGTCAGAGTGGAGCTCAGCCCCATGCAGAAGTGAGTCTTAAAGACCAGGGAAGACCATGACATTTACCACATTTACCACATTTCTTGAATGCGTCTGATAAACTGAACCCGCTGTCAACCCTGCATTACTTTGACTAGCTCTCATGCACTGGAGTTCAGAATATGAATAATAATGGTGATGCAGATTTTAAAGATGTGAACATGTTTGTTCTTTGTTTGTAGGAAGTACTACAAATTCATCCTGACGAAAAACTTTGATGCCCTGAATACAAAAGGAGGAGGGAACCAGGTTTCTCTGCTGAACGTCGTCATGGACCTGAAGAAGTGCTGCAACCATCCCTACCTCTTCCCCACTGCTGCCATGGTAACCACCAACAAGTTTGAAGTGTCTGTTCAGGTCCTGTTAGACATTTGTTTTAGAGTTGACTTAAACCAAACCGTTTGGTTCCTGCACACAGGAAGCTCCAAAGATGCCGAACGGGATGTATGACGGCAACTCGCTAACAAAGGCCTCTGGGAAACTGACTTTGCTGCAGAAGATGATGAGGAAGCTGAAGGAGGGAGGACACAGGGTGCTCGTCTTCTCTCAGGTACCAAACCCTTCCTAAACAAAACCTTAAATATTCTGATAGACTAATGTCATGTAAGTCTGTGTGAAGACAGTTTCTCTAACTCAGTCACGTCTCCATGTGTTCGTCTGTAGATGACTAAGATGTTGGACCTGCTGGAGGACTTCCTGGAGAACGAGGGCTACAAGTACGAGAGGATCGATGGAGGAATCACAGGCGGAATGAGACAGGAAGCTATCGACCGCTTCAACGGTGAGACCGTAGACACAAACGCGAGGACGACAGAGAAGAAGTGGAGAATAACTATGAAGTCATGTAAAACGGCGTGACTGAGTCGAGCTAGAACTATGTAGTGGAAAAACATCATAATGTGACACTTGGTTTCCGGTCGGTGCCACAAATAGAACTACAACATTCTAGTTTACAGCAAACATAAGATTCAAATCCTACGTTGTGTAACTTTAAAGTAGAAGAATGACTGTTTGTGTAGCTCGTAGAATAATCTCCTCACACATGCACTTTCTCATGGAGCCCAGGAACTCCACGCATATAAAAGCTGATGTCAACCTCCTCGTTAGAATCTATATGACCTTGTCCTTTACTTTGTGTCCTTGCCCTCAGCACCTGGTGCTCAGCAGTTTGCCTTCCTGCTGTCAACAAGGGCCGGAGGTCTGGGCATCAACCTGGCCACGGCCGACACTGTCGTCATCTACGACTCGGACTGGAATCCTCACAACGACATCCAGGTACAAGACCCAGCGTCACTTTGTTAGTCTGATTGAAAGACGCAACGTCGTTGTTTTGTTTTGCTCATATGAACGTGTCCATCCTCCTCCTCCTCCTCCTCCTCCCCCCCTGTGTCCAGGCCTTCAGCAGAGCTCATCGTATTGGTCAGAACAAGAAGGTGATGATCTACCGCTTTGTCACCAAGGCGTCTGTGGAGGAGAGAATCACTCAGGTAAACAGGAAGTGGCTTCTGTTCTTGCTGTTGTGCTTCAAACCAAAACTAGGCTTGTCCTGTATTATTGTCACTTTATCAGTATCGGCTGATATCGCACTGATAACAGCCGATACTGATAATGTTGTCACATTATCAGTATCGGCTGATATCGCACTGATTTCACCACATTTTGCTGCTAAATATTCAAAAGTGAGTTTGATTAAAAAGTCACACGATTTTCCTGATGCCCTCTTTCCGTCCAGGTTGCCAAGAAGAAGATGATGCTGACTCACCTGGTGGTCCGGCCTGGTCTCGGATCCAAGACGGGCTCCATGTCCAAACAGGAGCTGGACGACATCCTGAAGTTTGGAACAGAGCAGCTGTTCAAGGACCAAGAAGGAGAAGGTGAGGACGAGGAGAAGCATCGGGTTTTCTTAAAAGGCTGAAAAGAGAAGTCAGATGTTTTAGTTTGAACTGTGCTGCGTCTGCAGGTGAGAACAAGGAGGAGGACAGCAGCATCATTCACTACGACGACAAGGCAATCGACCGCCTGCTGGACCGGAACCAGGACGCCACGGACGACACCGAGCTGCAGAGCATGAACGAGTACCTGAGCTCCTTCAAGGTGGCTCAGTATGTGGTCAAGGACGAGGAGGAGGAGGTGAGCAAGAGAAGCGGCACCTGCAGGTGGAGGAGGTCATGTGGCCTCATCTCCTCCCTCTGTCACGTCTCACTCTTCTTCATCTTCTCCCTTTTTTAGGAGGAGGAGGTGCAGCGCGAGATCATCAAGCAGGAAGAGAGCGTGGATCCAGATTACTGGGAGAAGCTGCTGCGTCACCACTACGAGCAGCAGCAGGAGGATCTCGCTCGCAACCTCGGCAAAGGAAAGCGTATCCGCAAACAGGTCAACTACAACGACGGCTCGCAGGAAGACAGAGGTGAGACTAGGACCCGTTACTGTGGTCTTTAGAGTCTGGAACGTTAAAAACAACAGAAAGCACCAAACTCCAGTTTCTACATCAGTACTGGTGAAAATGTTGATATTTGAGTCGTGAACTTTAGTTTTTCGCTGTTTGTGTTTCTGCAAAGGTCTTACTGCAGATTGAATCTGTATGTTTTTCTTTTTATTCTCTTGCAGCTGATTGGCAGGACGATCAGTCTGACGGCCAATCAGATTACTCCGTGGCGTCAGAGGAGGGAGACGAGGACTTTGACGAGCGGACTGAAGGTGAGGGCGAGGATTCATGACTCACTGTTAACAGATTTATCTTTTGTCCTTCAGTTATAATTGAATTATTTATTTGTTTGATGGAGCAAAGAAAGAAGAAAATATTCACATTTAAGAAGCTGAAAAATGTTAAATCAGTTGACGTTTAAATGACTTAATTGTTTAATAATCGTTTAACTGCCGCAGCTCTATTGTGAAGCGTGTTATTATATCAGTAATATAAGTTATATATGTTCTATTTTCTCAGCAGCAAACTCTCGCAGGCCGAACAGGAAGGGCCTGAGGAACGACAAAGATAAGCCACTGCCCCCCCTGCTGGCCAGGGTGGGAGGCAACATTGAGGTGAGCAGGACTGGTTTACGTTCATAAACAAACATCTGGTTTTCCCTTTTTCTGAACATTGATTTACATTTTCTTTGTTTCATTTATTCCTCAGGTTTTGGGTTTCAACTCTCGGCAGAGGAAGGCCTTCCTGAACGCAGTGATGCGTTATGGGATGCCTCCGCAGGACGCCTTCACCACCCAGTGGCTGGTCCGAGACCTGCGAGGGAAATCTGAGAAAGAGTTCAAGTAAGCGAGAATACGGAATATTTTACTTACTGTGAGAAAATAACAAACAATAATGAGGATTAAACTCCACGCTTCTAACGTTAATCCTGATGTTTGTTGCCCGTCTGTCTCTCTGTCTGTCTGGTCAGAGCGTACGTGTCTCTCTTCATGCGTCATCTCTGTGAACCCGGCGCTGACGGCGCAGAGACCTTCGCCGACGGCGTCCCCAGGGAAGGGTTGTCACGGCAACACGTCCTCACACGTATCGGCGTCATGTCACTCATTCGTAAGAAGGTAAGAAAAGCACTAGAATGTGCTGACTCGGCTGTGAAGGGGTTTGCTGAGTCGTTGGCGTATGTTTCTTCAGGTTCAGGAGTTTGAGCATGTGAACGGTCAGTGGTCAATGCCGTGGATGGCCGAGCTGGAGGAGAACAAGAGGGCGGCGGCTGCGGCAGCGGCGGCGGCGGCCGCACAGCCCGACTCGCCCGGGAAAACACCATCCACTGGGACTCCTGCCGACACGCAGCCCAACACGCCTGCTCCAGGTAAATGACGGCGCTGCTAACACGCTCACACAGTCAGGGGGTCAAAGGTCAACGACGTGTCCATCACACCTGTTTGTTTGTGCAGTCGACGAATCCAAGAGCGATGAAGCTCTGAAGGACGGAGAGAAGGAGGTGAAGAAAGACGGCGAGGCGGAGAAGAATGGCAAAGAGCACGTGAAGGCGACCGACGAGGTAAAGACGCCGCCGCGAGATTCACGTCAAATAAGACTCTGCAGAGATCACGTGACCTCATCTTCATGTCTCCTCCAGGTGATCGCCATCCCAGACGACGATGAGAAGAGTCCGCCCGCGGCGGCACCGGCAGCAGACGACGAGGAGAAGAAGAAGAACGGTGAGGAGCCGATGGAGACGGACAAGCCGAGCAACGGAGAAGCAGAGAGCGAGAAGGACGGAGAGAAGGAGGGGGACGGCGACAAGAAGAGTCCTGAGGCGGCAGAGGAGACCAAGTCTCCCTCAGAGGAGAAGACGGAGGGGTCAGAGGTCAAACCAGAGGACCCCGAGGTCAAAGGTGAGACATGGTTTTCATGGGTTTATGTTTGTGATCAGTAACTTAGCATTAGGGCTGGGCGATATCTCGATATTTTAATATATATCGATATATTTCTAAATGAGATATAACACGGGACAATATGGCTTGTATCGATATAATTAATTTTCCATAGAAATGACAATACATGGAGCGCAAAACACACACACACACACACACACACACACACCTTCCCCTCCACTCTCAGAGACAACATGGAGACAGAGAGCACCTTAGGAGAGTTGGTCAGTAAACGAAAGAACAGTGGCTGGATCATTTGGAGCTGGTTTGGTTTTCAAGTGTCAGAATGTTTCTGTGAACAATGTTAAAAACCTGTCTCACTGTCAGCTGTTCAGTGTATACTATACTGTACATTTGTCTGGCTATAGAACCAGGAGGAGACTGTTCTCATACACATGCTGCTCGCCTCCTGGGCACTGCTCACTTTAGCAGATACTCCACCTAGTGGCCAAAAAGGGAAGGTACCCCTCTCTGTATGTGCTACTTCTCTTCACGCAAACTGGAGCACACAACAATACATCTACAATACATGCAACAATACATCTACAATACACACAACAATACATCTACAATACACACAACAATACATCTACAATACACACAACAATACATATATAATACACACAACAATACATATATAATACACACAACAATACATATATAATACATACACAATACATAATACACACAACAATACACAACAATACATATATAATACACACTACAATACACAACAATACATATTCAATACACACAACACTACATATACAATACACAACAATACATATACAATACACACAACACTACATATACAATACATGCACAACAATACACACAACAATACATACACAGTACGTACACAATACACACACAACAATACGTATACAATACACACTACAATATATATACAATACACGCACAACAATACATACACAATACACACACAATACATACACACATACACACACAACAATACATACACAATACACACAACAATACATATACAATACACACAACAATACATACACAACAATACACACTACAATACATACACAATATACACACTACAATACCCACAACAATACACACACAACAATACATATACAATACACACACAACAGTACATAAAAACTGGGCATAATAACCTCTGAACATTGAAATGACTTGTTAAATATGGGGGGCGTACACTAGTGTAGTCATATTTCCATCATCTGTTTCTTTTCAGTTGTATATTTTTGTCATACAGGAAAGAGATTTGTTTTATTTTATTCAAGGAGCATTTTTATTTCAGTGACCTCTGACATTTGGCATGTGGCTTGAATTTATAACAGACGTTTGTTTGTTTTTTAAAGGGTTTGCCTCTGGAAAACATTTGATCTAATATGCTATAATACTTTGGGGGGAACCCCAATGACATCACAGAAAAAATATCCAGATTATTCGTTAATCTGCGTCTTAAAATATTCACACGCTTTCATTATTGTTAGATTTTCATTTGCAAACAGCTCAGTTTCTTTGTCCAGTTCATGTTTTTAAATGTTTTTACGCTTGTTTGTCTGCAGCAGAAGAAAAGAAAGAAGAGAAGATGGACATCACTCCTCCTGCAGAGGACAAGAAAGGTATTGAACATCTGATTCTTCTTCTTCTGAGTTTAATCTTCAAGTTAATCTATGTTCCTGGGTTTAATCCTGATGTTAAAAATCCACGTTCCTGAGTTTATTCCTTAAATCAGAAATCCATAACTCAGTGTTTCTCCTCTCGTAGATGTGAAGGAGGAGAAAGAGGCGTCGAAGCCTGAGGAGGCGACGAAGCTTCAGAACGGTGACGCCGGTAAAGAAAGTGCTAGCGCAGGAGCGCCGAGCGAGGAGAAGAAGAAGGTGAAGACCAGGTTCATGTTCAACATCGCAGATGGAGGATTCACAGGTACGAGAAGGGGAAGAAAACCACGCCCTGCCGTTGTTGTTGTTGTTGTTGTTGTTGTTGTTGTTGTTGTTGTTTTCTCGCTGACGTCGTTTTTGTCCTCGTTGTTTCAGAGCTTCACTCTCTGTGGCAGAACGAGGAACGCGCTGCTACGGTTACAAAGAAAACAAACGAGATCTGGCACCGTCGCCATGACTACTGGTTGCTGGCCGGCATCATACAGTATCCTTTTTTACTCCTGAAACACCACGTTTGTGATTGTTGTCGTTGTGGTCGTCCTTGACCCCGGTTCCCCTCAGACACGGTTACGCTCGCTGGCAGGACATCCAGAATGACGTGAAGTTCGCCATCCTCAACGAGCCGTTCAAAGGCGAGATGAACCGAGGGAACTTCCTGGAAATCAAGAACAAGTTCCTCGCAAGAAGATTCAAGGTACGACCACGAGGGTTTACGCTGTGGGTCACATTACTTCTGTGGCCCTAATCAGATTATTCTGAGCAGTTGGTGCAATCAGACTGTTTTTGTTAATATAATGAGATTAATTTGGTGCTTTTAATCGGATTATTTGAGTGTGTCTAATTGAGTTACTTTAGTAGACGTAATTGAATTACTTCAATTGGTGTGGTCAGATTATTTTGGTGTCTTTATTCAGATTACTTGAGCGGCTACAATCAGACTGTTTTTTGTGTTCAGATTAATTCAGTGATTTGCACATACAAGGAATTTTTTCTGGTGTCATTGGTGCATAACAAGCATGCAAAATTTTATATTCTGATTCTGAGATCATAGTTTATCTTACTTTAGTGGATATGATCAGATTATTTCAGTGGGCACAGCCAGATTATTCTGGGGACTGTATTTGGATTACTTCAATTGGTGTATTCAGATTACTTTCTATGTATTCAGATTTCCTTGCTGGATGAAAACCAGTCACTGAGGCAGTTAAAAATCAGATTACCTGAGTGGCTGTGATTCGAGATGTTCCGATACCATTTTTTCCCACCCGATACCGATTCCGATACTTGTGCTGTGGGTATTGGCCGATACAGAGTACCGATACCAGTGCGTTATAAAAAAAATATATTATACTACGCCCGCATGACTGTGATATGATTATCATTGGTGGTAAGGTTTGGTTCAGGTTAAACCCTCTGTAAAACATGAACAAATACAACAAATGGACACAATTTATTTTTGACCAGTGATACCAGCTTGTACGTTTGTTTTGACTCTGGTGCAAACACCGCAGCACTGGCGGAGTTTCATGTTTCCATGACGACTGACCGGGAAATTTTTACATGACTCCAGATTGTTAAAGGGGACATATTATGCAAAATCAACTTTTTAACCATTTCAATACTTATATTTGGGACTCTGGAGGCCCTACCAGTCGCCAAAGTGTGGAAAAACAATACTCAGTCATGTTTTCGTGGTCCCCCTTAGTGTAAGTATAGGCGATAAAACACTCCATGTTGAATTCCCTGCACTTATGACATCAGCATGCGCATTTCACCGTGAATGTTACCGCCCACCAGTAAATTTACTTGGAGAGCTCCACCTTAGCTCCACCTTGTCCCTGCGAGAGTGCAGGCGAGGGAGGAAGAGCGGTATTATGTCAACGCGGAGGGACAAGTGTGCTGTTGGTGGCTGCACAGTGGAGCACAGTGTTTTACAGAGGATTTT
>NW_025321479.1:47500-55749 GCF_019176455.1 Solea senegalensis
CCGCCCCCTCCTCGTTGACCCCTAAAGTTTGAGGCTGTGGACAGAAAAGCTATTTTATTTTTTTTTCCTCCTTTTTTCAATTTCTGTATTAATATTATTGATATAATGTTATTATGATGTTTTTTTTGGAACCTAAATAAAAAAATCCAATAAAAAGTTTTTGGTTTTATTGGCAAAATTGTCTGTCATTAAATCTTAATTTTAATCTGAAGTAGTATTACTGGCCTTTCGTTGAAGCTGCCATTTCCTATTTGTTTATAACTTTGACTGACGTGTGTCGTCCGCCAATCAAAATGTGATATCATAGTGACAGAACACCCCAGGCCCAGCGATGTGTCTGGCGCTGCCCCCAGTGATGTCATCAACGACGTTTGAACCTTTGGCGGGTTTTGAAGTAAACTATGATCACTGCATTAACACCACTGATCCATCATGTGTCTGATTCACTTTTCACGACGATCGTTTGGAGAAAAGAAGGAAATGATTTTAAGAGGAAGACCTACACCCAAGAGGTACATCATTTACGGTAGTTTGAGTGTTAATGATACATTTATAACATGTTTTAGAAGTGGTGAGGACAAAACTGTTGATCATAAATAGTGCCGGGGACGTGTTCCGTCGTGTAGCTGACGCCTATGCTTATGTGGAAGCTTGTTTTTGTGTCATATAGTGGTTTGTGAAACTGTGTTTGCTGAGTGACACTGCACAGCCCACGACCCTCTGGTGGAGGATAAAGTGGTAGATGATGGATGGATATATATATATATATAGATAGATATATATATATACATATATACATTATATATATAGATATATATATATGTGTGTATATATATATGTGTATATATATGTATATATATATATATACACATATATGTGTGTATATATGTATATATATATATACACATATATATGTGTGTATATATATATATGTGTGTGTATATATATATATATATATATACATAGACATACATATATTACAAAAAATATATAAATATGAAATTAAAAAACGAGTTAAAACTTAAACGTTTCTAATAACAAAAAAGCATAATTTGGCCGAATAAATGTTTAAATTATAATCAAATTAACAACAAAACAGTTTTTAGTTTTTCTGACATTTATTGCAATGATTTTTATGAAAAATCTTTCTAAATCAACACAAACACAACATTTCTCTTGCATTCATGCATTTATTTGAGCTCAGGCTTTAATCTGAATAATCTTTTTTAACTTAAAACTTTTACAATAATCATGCTTTAATTTGTTAAATAAATAACTCACTCTTTACTCTCAGTTAAGAAAAAATCTTTTATACACAAGAAATTCATTCATTTCACCTCAAAACAACACGTTTACATTTAAACAACAAAAATGATTAAAGTTAAAATCGCGGTCAAATCATCTTCACGTTTTGGTGAAAATTATTTTTTTTTCTTCATTATAACACAAAATTAACTCATTTTAACGTGAACATTTTTCGCATTATTACGTGATTTTCATTCGTTTCTTAGTTTTTAAAATGACAGCAAATTAGATAAATTAATAAAACAATCGGAGGAAAAAAAACTTTCTGTCAAATTTAAACGTGGAATTTTATGACCAAGCAGTTCCACTACTGAACACCAGGGGGCGGCAGAAACAATGATGTGAGTCAAAAACATTTAAACAAAAATGATCATTTTCATTATTCAATCAAATCAATATCAAATCATTAATGTGTGACTTCTGTTTTCTTCCTCTTCTAAATTTTACGCTGAATTTGACACAAACACATTTTTTTACAGAACAAAGTAACGTTAAGTTTTGTGTGAAGATTTTCAGTTTGTGTTCGTTGCTGAAGAAGAAGAAGAAGCTCAGTAGAAGAAATACACTGAGGAGAGAAGAAGAAGAAAGTATGAAAATCAACTGACAAATCTTAAATTCATTTAAATGTTCCTGTTTCCTTAAATTAATGCAAATCACAAAACTGATTATGATTTTTTTTTTCTGGGTCAGTTTTTGTGAGATTTTTTTTTTCTTATAACAAGAAAATGTGAATCACTTGAAGATTTGTCCTAAATGTAGTTTCCAGTAAATACATCAAATGAGAAGTTGAAGCTTATTTTCTCACAGTGGAGTCGCCCCCTAGTGGCTATTCTCCATATTGTTACTGTATTTTTGTGTAATATTTGACTGCAGTACTGCGATACTTACAGAAGATGACGCCAAAGCATATAACACCTATAACTGCCATGATGATCATCATCTGAAAAACAAACAGATTAAATAAATAATAACATCTGTAAATAAACAGATAAGGTTTTATATCTGTATAAAATCTGTTTATAATTTTTTATTAATTATTACCATTTTACATAAACACATGTGAACTGAACTGATACATTCAAATCTGTAATCTGGATTATATCTGGGTGAAATTCATATTGACGGTAGAGTGTGTGATCCTGCAAACACACATGTTCAGGTTTAATTGACGATTTTGCCCATTAGAAATAGATGAGGATTTCTGGGACGTTTGATCACAGTTTGTCGTTCTTACCAAACTTGAATGGAAACATACCCATCACAAAACATTCAGAGTGATCTGTCCAACAACAACAACAACAACAACAACAACAACAACAACAACAACAAAAGACTGTAGACAGGAAGGACATGTGTGTGTGTGTGTGTGTAAATCCTCATGATGACGTTAAAGCTGCTGACAAACAGGAAATCACTTTATCTCTGACTGCGGAGGGTGAGAGAGATTAACAAGAACAAGGGGTTAGAGAGAGAGACAGTGAGACACACACACACACACACACACACACACAGTGTAGGAAGTTTGGATTAAAAGTAAAAAAGTAAAAAGTAAAAATCAGTGAGTGTCTGTTTATGTGTCATTGTGAGGACCACTGTTCAGGACCTTCATTGTGAGGACACTGTCCTCACTTCTTCAGAGACATGTTGGACGAGTTTAAATCAGACTTTGATTCAAATTCCTCTGTGTTCATGTTGTTGCCTCGAAACCCAACCAAACACGATAAAATACAGCTTTTATTGACCTAACTGCCCCCTACTGGTGTCTACTGAAGATGCAGGCAACTATTTTACAGTGAATATTAGAGGCTTGAAAATGGATGATAGGTCCTCACTCCAAGGACCTCCAAGTACAGATGTGCACACCAGTGTGTGTGTGTGTGTGTGTGTATTGAGGGTGGGTGGAGTTATATCACAAATCACAGCAGGCTCCTTAATCCCCAACTGTCACTGTAATCCAGATTGGGATCTCTCTCTCTCTCTCTCTCTCCCTATTTTTGTGAGCAGTAGCTTCTGATTGGACATGGAATGGCTTTGTCTGTCCACTGGATGGATGGATGGAGACTGATGCATCATGGGAAAAAAGGCATGCTGACCTTGCAGTTTTTCCACCAGTACTTGTTCTTGAGTTTGGCGGCGCTGCTCTCGAACTGGGAGGCGCCGGCCTGCAGGGCGTCGGCGCGGTCGTCCAGCTCCGACAGCTTCTGGTCTCGCTCCAGGACTTTGTCTACGTTGACTCGCATGATGTCCACCACCTGAGGGACAAGGTCGGTGACATCTCCGGAAATGTTAAAAACAAAAGAAAGAGATTTGGAGGTAAGTTTTTAGTCTCCGTCCTCACCTCGTCCACCTGCGCCTGCGTCTGCTGCAGTCGTCTGTTGCTGGTCAGGTTTGGGGGCGGAGCTGGACTGCCCTCGCCGTCCGGACCTCCAGGTGCTCCTGGTGTATCTGGAGTTGACCTGCAGGACCAGAGGTGATTCGTGAGAAACACGTAAAGAAGGTGTGGTTCAATCCCGGGTTTCGGCAGGTTTTGGTAAACAAAGGTGACAGATCCTTCTGTCCATAAATCAAATACATTGAGTTTATACCAAACTAATGTTAATGTTCTGAATGGGATGGAATCTCTCGTAAGCACTTCCCGATCATACCTGTGTGATATGAACCTTGAATTGAATTATTCTAGGAAAAAAAATAAACACCAAAAAATGTGAAAACAGACCCGGGAAAAAAACATTTTTTCATAAAATGGTAAAATCAAAGTAGTGAATGTATCATCAGTCATTTTTACTTTAAGTTACTCCAGAGCGTCCCCTAAAGGAAGTGTGTGGTAGTGCATGTCCTGTGCTGAAATAGCTCAAGTTTCCTGAGTTTCCTGTTTCAATCCTGTGTTTTGGGAGCAGGAGTGAAAGCTCACTGACCAAAACCTTTCTTTAAATAAATCATACACCAACTTTTATATATATATATATATATATATATATATATATATATATATATATATATACATATATATATATATATATATATATATGTATATACACACATTTATATATGTATGCACTGGGATGGAATTAATCGTTAGTGCTTCCCAAACATACATTTGCAATTTAAAAATATATGAACCTTGAACTGAATTGTTCTACTACTGCGACTTTTAATTTGTTAGTATTTCATTCTACTTCTATTTAACTTAATTCTTAAATGATATTTTAACATTTAAGTCCTGTTTTTTATGTAGCATTTTTACACTGTATTACTGACTGAATCTTTTATTTTATTGTAAGTTTGTTATTTTTTACTTATTTTTCTTTATTCTAATATAGTATTTTGTAGTATTATTTTAAATGTATTTGTAATTAGAGGTTTTTTTTACATGTAGCATTACTACTTACTAATTAATTACTAACCATTATGACAAATCCTTCTTTTAGAAATACAAATATATTATAAAATATATCATATAAAAATATAAAAAGCAGGATGTTTTATTTGTAACAGAATAATTAGTGTTGCTCATTTGTTACGTACATTAACGTAACGTTGCTCCTTATACTTATCACATTGCAGTACAGCTACAATAAATCCTACCTTTTTGTATTTTTCACATGTTAATATTTGTACTTTCTGTTACACTTTGTAGAAAATTGTACATTTTGTTGTCGCTACTTTTGATTTTACTCAAACGTCAGAGAACTTTGTGTCATTTGGCAGCGACTTAACGAAACTGAAGCGGCTCGAATAATAAACAGCAAAATTTAATTTCAATAATAGAAACATGACTCATCTCACTTTGGCCTCACACACACACACACACACACTCACACACACACACACACACACACACACACACACACACACACAGTGACAGATTAGTGCAGCAGCAGTAAAGGTTTGGATTTGTGTGACAGAGATAAACATCAAACTGTTCCCCTCCCCCACAACAGCACATTCGTCAAATTAAATCTGTTTTAAAATGTATAAAAAAGACAATGTTACTGTTTGAATGTCTTTATTCTTGAGCTGAATAAAGCGTGTACATTAACGTCACGTCATTAACGGTCTGTTCCTGAGTCTGATTTTCAAACACAAACACTCACAAGTTCCATTTGTGAGATTAAAAAACAATGAATGAAAACAAACAAATATGGAGTCAAATGTAACGCGAGTTGTTTGAAAGCAGGAAATGAACGACGAGTTACATCAATTTTTTAAAAAAGGTTTGTACGTCAAAAATATAAGTACTTACATGTCAGCGGCGTCAGGAGGATGAGATCATCTGAATCGCAGAGAGAGAGGATGAGATAATCTGAGTCACAGAGAGAGAGCGAAAGAGAGAGAGAGGATGAGATAATCTGAGTCACAGAGAGCGAGAGAGGTGTGTGTGTGTGTGTGTGTGAGAGACTGTGATTGAATATAAATGAAGCACGATGACTTGAGTCTTTTCTCAAAGATTTTAACTTTTAAAATATCACAAAATTATATGTATTTGACATATTTGACATACTTTATTAATGAAGTACTATGAGTACTATTGAAAGTTTATGACATTTAAAAATGAAAAAAATATGGTTTAATGCTTTGATACTTTATTACATTTCACAATTTTTATCTGATGACTCTTTTTTTGTATGTTTATATAATTGAACAGATTTTTTTTAAAAAACTTTCATTCCTTTTTTTTTCCTTTTTTCAATCCAAAATTTGGATGACATACCGATGACTTTTTTGTCAAAATGTGGTTGACAAATGAAAGTATGACCTTTTTGGTCAAAATGTAGACGACATACTAACCGATGACTTTTTTGTCAAAAATTTGGACGCCAAACGAAGCTATGACTTTTTGGTCAAAATTTAGACGACATACTAAAGTCTGACTTTTTCGTCAAAATTTGGACGACATACTTTTGTCAAAATTTGGACGCCATAGCGATGACTTTTTTGTCAAAATGTGGTTGACAAATGAAAGTATGACCTTTTTGGTCAAAATTTAGACATACTAACCAATGACTTTTCTGTCAAAAATTTGGATGACAAACGAAGCTATGACTTTTTTGTCAAAATTTGGACGTCATATTAACCAATGACTTTTTTGTCAAAATTTTGTTGACAAACTTAAGTATGACTTTTTTGGTCAAAATGTAGACGACATACTAACCGATTACTTTTTTGTCAAATATTTGGACAACAAACGAAGCTATGACTTTTTTGTCAAAATTTAGACGCCATACCGATGACTTTTTTGTCAAAATGTGGTTGACAAATGAAAGTATGACCTTTTTGGTCAAAATTTAGACATACTAACCAATGACTTTTCTGTCAAAAATTTGGACGCCAAACAAAGCTATGACTTTTTTGTCAAAATTTGGACGTCATATTAACCAATGACTTTTTTGTCAAAATTTTGTTGACAAACTTAAGTATGACTTTTTTGGTCAAAATGTAGACGACATACTAACCGATTACTTTTTTGTCAAATATTTGGACGACAAACGAAGCTATGACTTTTTTGTCAAAATTTAGACGACATACTAAAGTCTGACTTTTTCATCAAAATTTGGACGACATACTTTTGTCAAAATTTGGACGACATACCGATGACTTTTTTGTCAAAATGTGGTTGACAAATGAAAGTATGACCTTTTTGGTCAAAATTTAGACGACATACTAACCGATGACTTTTTTGTCAAAAATTTGGACGCCAAACGAAGCTATGACTTTTTGGTCAAAATTTAGACAACATACTAAAGTCTGACTTTTTCATCAAAATTTGGACGACATACTTTTGTCAAAATTTGGACGCCATAGCGATGACTTTTTTGTCAAAATGTGGTTGACAAATGAAAGTATGACCTTTTTGGTCAAAATTTAGACATACTAACCAATGACTTTTCTGTCAAAAATTTGGACGCCAAACAAAGCTATGACTTTTTTGTCAAAATTTGGACGTCATATTAACCAATGACTTTTTTGTCAAAATTTTGTTGACAAACTTAAGTATGACTTTTTTGGTCAAAATGTAGACGACATACTAACTGATTACTTTTTTGTCAAATATTTGGACAACAAAGGAAGCTATGACTTTTTTGTCAAAATTTAGACGACATACTAAAGTCTGACTTTTTCATCAAAATTTGGACGACATACTTTTGTCAAAATTTGGACGACATACCGATGACTTTTTTGTCAAAATGTGGTTGACAAACTTAAGTATGACTTTTTTGGTCAAAATGTAGACGACATACTAACCGATTACTTTTTTGTCAAATATTTGGACAACAAACGAAGCTATGACTTTTTTGTCAAAATTTAGACGACATACTAAAGTCTGACTTTTTCATCAAAATTTGGACGACATACTTTTGTCAAAATTTGGACGCCATACCGATGACTTTTTTGTCAAAATGTGGTTGACAAATGAAAGTATGACCTTTTGGGTCAAAATTTAGACGACATACTAACCAATGACTTTTTTGTCAAAAATTTTGACGCCAAACGAAGCTATGACTTTTTGGTCAAAATTTAGACGACATACTAAAGTCTGACTTTTTCGTCAAAATTTGGACGACATACTTTTGTCAAAATTTGGACGCCATAGCGATGACTTTTTTGTCAAAATGTGGTTGACAAATGAAAGTATGACCTTTTTGGTCAAAATTTAGACGACATACTAACCAATGACTTTTTTGTCAAAAATTTGGACGACAAACAAAGCTATGACTTTTTTTATCAAAATTTGGACGTCATATTAACCAATGACTTTTTTGTCAAAATTTTGTTGACAAACTTAAGTATGACTTTTTTGGTCAAAATGTAGACGACATACCGATGACTTTTTTGTCAAAATGTGGTTGACAAATGAAAGTATGACCTTTTTGGTCAAAATTTAGACGACATACTAACCAATGACTTTTTTGTCAAATATTTGGACGACAAACGAAGCTATGACT
>NW_025321480.1:2500-6879 GCF_019176455.1 Solea senegalensis
TGATAGCATTAAAGCAAATGAAAGCAAAATAGGTATTACCTGTTATACTTATACCTGTATTTTCACCAATGAAACAATAAAATATTGATTTAATTCAAAAGTATTGAATTTTGTTCTTTTTGTTTGTGGGCGGGCCTTATGAAGCTGCCTGCTGATTGGCTGGAGTCACTGTCCGTCGAGAACATTTGTCAGATTCTAAACGTTAGATACTTACAATGATTTTGTCTGAAGCGCACAATAAATAAAACATTTATGAATTAAGATTAACTCCATATTCTTTTTGCTTGTTAAAAAGTGCTGTTTGAAAATATTGACACAAATCTAATTCCATAGTGGACAAAAGAAGACATTTGAAAATGTTGTTCTATGCTGCAATAAGTGACAAAGGGTTGTGCAACTGCACAAAGACGATAATCGAACCAAGAACAAGGGAACACAAAGACTCACAAAGACAGGAAGTCCTGGCAATGAAACAGCACAACAGCAGCTACCTGCTATATATCAGTTGTTTTACAAAAGGAGCGGAAGAGTTGGTGCACAGATAAGAGCGGTGCGGTGTGAGCGACCTTCAGGGAGCACGACACGCTCACAGCTCCTGTGTTCTCTTTTGTGCTTAGGATTCGAACCGTGTTAATAAAATCAAACAAATCAACTTAACTTACGTAACAGTAAAGTCTGTCAAATGTGTTGTGAGAATGATCACGATGTTACGTCGTATAGATGGAACCATAGACCATTCACATCTGTGAAACAAGAAGAAAACTCCTGACAGACAGACAGACAACAGCTTTTAAAACAGTCCAGGACTCTGATGCAAGGGTTAGTCTCTGTCACGTCATTTAAGGCTCACGGTGAGAAACCCTCTTATCGTCTTTCTAAGCAGAGTGTGGGAAAACAGAGGTGCAGAGAGTCCCACAGGAAAAAGTGCGTTGTGTTCAAACCTCGGGACGTTCTGCTCCTCGACAACTACAGTGTCATTCAATCACCAAGACAAAACAACACCTGCTCACCACAGTCACATCAAAGTGTATCAGCTCCAGCTTCAATCACAGGATTCACTGAGTACTGACAGTCATTTATAGTAACACAGTGCTGTGGCAGATTTAGATACACATATATATATGTATATACATATACATATATATATATGTATATGTATATATGTATATACATATACATATACATATATATACATATATATGTATATATATGTATATCTAAAGCAGCAATAATGTTGTTTTTTCATGACGACAGTGATGGACTGACGTGTGTTTTTCTGTGTATTTTAGAATCTGAACACTCGCTTCACTCAGCTTTTGTGTCTGCATTTGAAATAAAACATAAAGAATAAACTTAATAGTACAAATATGAAACAAGTCACAGCGTCACACCAATCCCAGTAGATTAGAGCTGAGTAATGTTGGAACTGTAACAGTAACACACACGCACACACACACAGACACACACGAACCGTTTACCTGCACGCACTGAACACACCTTACGCGAACACCTTACCTGCGCGCACACACGAACACACACACACCTGAACACACACGCACCACCTGAACACACAAACACACACACACAGAACACCTGCGCGCACACACACCGCGGCGCTACCACCTGAACAAACACGAACACACACAGAGACACACAGACATTTCCAGATGTGTGTGGCCGTGTGTTGGTTCTGAAGCACACACACACACCCACCACCCACACACACACAGACACACACACCAGACACACAGACACACACACAGACACACACACACACACACACACAGACACACAGACACACACACACACACACGCCCGCAACGCCACCACACACACACACACACAGAGAGAGAGAGAGGTGTGATAGTCTTGCCTGACAGAGTGAGAGTTTTCAGGAGGAAGGAAGCAGCAAACAAATCATGTTGTGAAGAACAATAACAAGTGTCTCACCAGATCCCTGTGGAGGACCCAGTTGGCATGGAGGTAATGGATCCCATCCAGAATCTGATACAGGAGGGACTTCACCATCCCTCGGGGCAGCTGCATGGGCTTCTTGTTGGCCTTGGAGGCGCGATGGAACTTGATGATGTGCTATGACGCAGAGAAAGGATCCACCTCAGTGTGCTTTCATCACAATCATGTCGTTTACACATACTGTGATGGATGATTTAGTGTCACTGTTCATACACCGAATGAGAGTCAGTCGTCTTTCAAGTGAGAGGTTCCATTCCCAGCTGAGCTAGTCTACATGCTCATGTCACTGTGGGCAAGAACACAACCTGCATATCTATACACGTATATATACATGTACATATACATATATATGTATATATATACATATATATGTATATATATACATATATATGTATATGTATGTACATGTACTCATGCTCATGTGACTGTGGGCAAGAACACAACCTGCATATCTATACACGTATATATACATATAAACATGTACATATATATGTATATATATACATATATATGTACATGTATATGTATGTACATGTACTCATGTGACTGTGGGCAAGAACACAACCTGCATATCTATACACGTATATATACATATATACATGTACATATATATGTATATATATACATATATATGTACATGTATATGTATGTACATGTACTCATGCTCATGTGACTGTGGGCAAGAACACAACCTGCATATCTATACACGTATATATACATATATACATGTACATATATACATATATATGTATATATATATACATATATATGTACATGTATATGTATGTACATGTACTCATGCTCATGTGACTGTGGGCAAGGCTGTACATGTATGTATATACATACATGTACAGTACATAGACATACTGTACATATATACATACATGTACATGTATATACATGTATACACATGTATGTATGTACATGTGTATACATGCACCATGTACTATTCTCGTGAGAGAATGTGACAGCCGCATGAATCACAACGTGATTTCCACTGAAACGTGTGGACATGTTTGTTTGAATGTTGTTGTGAGGAGAGAAAACATGATGCGAGACAGACGTGTGAATGCAGCACTGGTGCAGAGGAACTCACCCAAAGATCGTGTTCAGCATAGTCAAAGAGCAGCCAAACCTTCCTGTCACTGTGCGACAGGAAGACTTTCTGCAGGGCAATAACATTTGGGTGTTTCAGTTCTCGTAGCAGCTGAAAAACACAAGAGGATTGAATGAACTATTGAGAAGGAATTCTTTTTAAAACAAGAAAAGACGTGAAACACAGACGTGTGAGTCACCACTGCAATTATTCATCGTTGAAGTGTTTGCCTGTATGTTGTTGACAGGGTAACATCGGCAGCAGTGCAGGACAAACAGGTTCTCCTGCAAACAATACATGTATGTGAATGTTTCTCATTCCTCTGAAATACAACCAACTTAACTGGTTTCTGACACTTTGACTCAGGAGCAAACATTCATCTTTACATCTTGACATTTATTGGGATTTAAATACTAAATATGATAAAATAATAAAGAGAAGTCACGTGACAACCCATCTGTAACTGAAAAAACAGGCTGATGTTGACATGAAGGAGTCATTAAAATACATGTCGTTCCAAATCGCCTCAGAGGAGACAAAGAGACACATGTGCAATGTTTTAGTTTAAGATCAGAACCCTTGACTAAATATGTCATAGTTAAATATGGGACCTATAAAGGATATGAGTGAATGTGTGAATGTAAGGATTTATGTCGAGTGAAACAAACTGTTTTCAACTACACGGTTGAAAGAGATTCCTTATTCAATAAGAGCATAATAAATACAGTCATCTGTGACTGAGTAAACGTCCCATCAGCCCTCTAATTTTTACACACACACACATACCACCTTACAACACACACACACACATACCTGCGCACACACTCAATCCTTTGAACAACATGGACTCACTATGGACACGTGGGCTTTTAAAACTGCTCCCAACTCAGCTTGTAAATCATTAATCAGAGTAAATGTAATCGTTATATAAGATCAATAACCCCCAGTGTTGAGAGTAATGTGTTACAATGGAGAACTCTGCATTGAGAATATTTAGTTCCTTTTTTCAAAACTGTAATCTCTTACTTCTATTATTTTTACATGTATGTTTGTGTCACAGTTCCTGTGTTTCATCCTGTTTGACAGACAGACACGTGGTTGTATCGTGTGTGTGTGTGTGTGCGCACTGCTCTCACAGCGTCTGTGTGTGTGTGTGCGCTGCCCTCACAGCGTGTGTGTGTGTGCGCACTGCTCTCACAGCGTCTGTGTGTGTGTGTGCGCTGCCCTCACAGCGTCTGTGTGTGTGCGCTGCCCTCACGGCGTCTGTGTGTGTGTGTGTGCGCTGCCCTCACAGCATCTGTGTGTGTGT
>NW_025321481.1:0-7657 GCF_019176455.1 Solea senegalensis
ATTCTGTGTAATTATGTTCACAGGCAGTAACCTACATTCACACATGTGATTCAAAAAGGACTTCACTTTCGAAAAGAAAAAAAAAACTCTATTTGGGCTTCAAAATGGGTCATCGTCACAACTCAGCACCAAAGAGGGAAGTGATCAGATTCCATGAGTCCCGGTCCCAGGAGGGAACTCAAAACTGTCAAAAATGTTGGTATTTTAAACTATTGTTTTCCCTACTTAAATCTATGTCTCTATCTATTAAGAGTGTCATGATTCTCTAAATCCTTGATTCGATTCTCAATCTTTTTTTCTCTCTTTTAGCACAGATGGGTCGGCCATTTTTAGACTTGTCTAGTTTAGACAATATGCAGATGATACTCTGTTTTACCTTCTTAAGGAAATGATCAGAAATATTGTTATTTTTGATAATTTAAGCGATTGGTAGCATGTAAAGTTTAAATGTAAAGGGACCCGATGATTGTGGTATTTTTTGAAATATTGAAGTTGAACATATCTCTCACAGGATTTATTGTATTTATTTGATGAGTATACTTCCTCAAAACCAAAGATGGTTCATATCCAAAGTCCAACACTGACTCCATCCACTCAAGAATCAAAGGAGCCACAACACTCTTTTTCTTTAGTACTCTCTGATGACTTCCCTCAGACTTGGTATTGTACACTTAAAGAAAAGGTTTGTGCTGACGGCAACTGTAAATATCACAGAATCAATGCTCACGTCCGTCAGAGAGGCAGCAGAGTCTGTTTTAAAAGACAAAGCAATAATCAATAATTATTCAAAGGGTAAGAGTTCGGGGGGGTTGGGGGATACTGTAGCACAGTAGGGGGTGGGGGGTGGGTTAATGTGATCATTGATCTGATACTGAAGAGAGAGACACAATCAGAAACGCTGCATCAGCGATTTATCTTCACCTGAAGGTGGACGTTAACACTGCAGATCAACCTCAGAGAAGAAGAACTAAGGGAAACAAAGTTATATCATGGATTTATGATGATTTTAAACTAAACCTTTAAAAAAAAGTCGCCGGTGGGCAATATAAGATATTCATTATAATATTAGAAAGAATTGCAAAGTAAAAGTTCTTGTTTTGATATAAAATGATTCACAATAAAAACACAAAAACGGAGAATTAAATTGAAAATTTAGCAAATAATGACGAGGATAATTGTGATTAAAACAGCTTAAATATATGTCATTTCATGTTGAGTGTAATACATTTAATAAAGCTATGATTACAACCCAATGTCTTATTACTATTATAAAAATATTGCTGGCAAATACATTTAGTCTTATATTCTGTCTCTATTCCATCACCTCGCACAGTGGTGGGTGGGCCGGGGGGCTGCATGTAATCGATTGGAGGGCCACATGTGGCCCATGGGCCACCAGTTTGACACATGTGATCTAGATCATCCTCTGTGGCGCCCCCGAGAGAGGGGAATTTGACTCTATTACACAAACAACTTTTATATCGACAGAGAATGTCTTTTAGTGTTTTTGGGGGTGGAGCTTTGACAAAAGCATCAACAGAAATTTTGTTTTTAGTCAAGTTCAGCCCTTTTTGTTGTCGGTCAAATATTTGATAAATAAGAGATAAAATGCACATGAAACACACTTAAAATACAATAAAAGACAAATATACAGTTTGCAAAAGCAACAATAGTGGTGATTTACCATTGTCGCCACCTACTGGCCTGGTGTGTTTGTTGTGTGGATGGAGAGTTGAATGTTATGCTGATGATTCTCTAGTGTAATGTATGTAAACCCCCAAAAACATAAGCAGTCCTGTTGACGAGGCGTTAATGGACTTGATAGACAACTAAGAAACTAATCCTTTACTTCTGATGAGTTGAGCTTAAGGGGAAACGTGGACACTGTACAAAAACGCTTCAAATGTCAGCGTGGTCAGGAGACAGCAGCAGATCTGTGTTCAGCCTCCGCTAAATTCTCTAATGTGTCTCTGAAGCGTCTGCAGACGCCGACTATAGACGACTGTAGACTATAGTCGTCTGTCTTTGTCTGTTTACCAGAAATAGTTGTGCTGCTTTGTTTTATCGTGAACTATTTTTAGCCTCTTTAAACTCTGGACTCGAACCATGCGCCAGGTACCAAATATAGACACGAGTGGTTGCTTCATTCTCAACATGACTTCCCCAGTGAATCAGTTAATATGACAGGATGAGTGCTGTTTTTCCCCTCAGCCTGGGAGGAAGCTGGAAGCTCCTGAGCAGCAGCAGCAGCAGCAGCAGCAGCAGCTTCTGCTCAGCATCGACTCACAGAATCTCCCTCAGGACCAGGAGAAAAAAAAGTACTACTTCAGCCCCGAGGCTTCGCTCTAAAAGCTGCACCTTGTCGCCCAAAACTCCCAGGATGCCGCGCTGCAGGAGGAACTCTGTGATTCTGTCTTTTCTGCTTCCTCTTACGTCTCTGTCACATGCAGGGTTGTTTAAAAACACAAGCATTTTTATTTGTATCTGTATTTGTTTATCTCAGTGAGATAAACCATGTAAATGTAGTCGTGACAGTAGACCTCCCTACACTGTTTTTATTGGATGTCTTTCCAAACCAGAGCTATCTATCGCATGTTTTGTTGATGACAGTGAAGGGAAATACTTTGTATTAATTGGATGAAACCTAATCCTCAATAAAGAGCTTAATATGCACATTTTTTGAGACGAGGGTCTACAGTAATTCAGGATTTTTGCACCTCATCCATCTCACATCTTGCTTCTTATTTCTTATGTCTCGTATGTGTTTGTGTTGTTTGTGCATTTTTACATTTGTTTTCAGCTATAAAAGGGTAAGAATGATGCGACACGTACAGTTAAGAAGAGTCTAAACACATCCTCCTCCTCCTCCTCCTCCTTTGTCGTATTCCTTTGGGGGGGCTCCTCTCGCCCCCGCGCTCTATTTTTAGCTCCCTGCCAGGGAAATCCAATACGCCAGCAGAGCTATATTTAGCCGCCCGTGCATTGATCTGCACGTGTGAGCGATGGCGCTGAAACGAGGAGATTCTGACATCAACGGTCTGAAGACGACGAGCGTGGATTTGACTTTATTCTGACGAAAGCAAAATATAAATCTTGTTGAAAGTGAAAAACAGAAAAATAAACGCTGATACATGATCTTCATCTCCGAGAGGCTCCGCCCATTTTCACGTACGTTCAATCATGTTTTTTATTTGAATCTCTTTTAGAACAAATCCACACAGAATATGATCTTTGTAATTTAAAGGTTTTTTTCGACTGTCTTTAAATGACTCTAAAGGCTGTAGTGCACATGCTGAGCCTGCGTGTGGCGCTGTGACCGAAATACAACAAACACAGAGAAGATGACGTGGAGTTTGCAGATTCAAGAGAAGTTCTGTAAATATCTCTTTTTGTTTTCATAAATGAATCAGATTCATTCAAACGTCTGAAAATAGTTTCCAGTGAAGGTCAAATCTAAATCATGAAGAAAAACCATGAAAACAAGTTTCTCCTTCTTACACCTGCGTCTTCATGTGATGAACAACAAACTGAGGAAATATAACTTTTGCACAAACTGCTTCTTCAATGTGAATATGTTCTCATTTCTTAACATTCTAGACTAAATTATTATTCATGAAAACAAGACTTAGGACAGGAAGAAAAGTGAAGTTATATCATGTATTACCTTTCATGGCCATCAGGGGGCGTCTTCACTGGCCACAAATTCACACTCGTATCACAATCCTACAAACAACAGGTTTTTATACAATATTATGGATTTAAACACATGAGAACATGTTGTGTGTATGTTTGTCATTTTACTGTTTTATTCCTGCAATAATCAAAAATAGTGATTTAGAAAAGCAGAATGTTTCCTTTACATTTATGTAGAATCGTTTTGTAAAAATGAAAGTTTGAGTTTTAAAAAGTGTGCGGTGGATTTTTTTCTCCTGCTGCTGAAGCTGCGCTCTGAATACTTTCACTGTGTCATGACGTGGTTGCCGTGACAACAGTGATTTCACAGAAACTGCACCAGGAAAACGGTGAAGACACACGGAGAGGAAGAGGAGAAGGATGGAGGGAACAGAGCAGAGAGAGAGAGAGAAGATGATGAAGATGATAATAAAATGAAAAAACGTCTGCAGTCAGTGACGGGATTAGAGGAGGAGAGGATGATGATGATGATGGTGATGTGACGGCAGGAGGAGGCTGATGAAGAGCAGCAGGGAGGAAGAGTATGACGCTGAGGTGAAGACACGAGAGTGTTCATCAGACGAGAGGAGGAAATAACAAACGACAAAAAACTGGAAACAAACATTTGAATAATTTAGTCATTATAAATAATATAATATTCACTTTTATTTGTTGTTATTATTGTTGTTAAAATAGTTGTTAAGGCTCTTTAATTATCCTGCTGTAGTAAAGTATAATTGATTGAGGTAAAAATGTGTCACATGCTCGAGGGCGACACCTGGTGGACGGAGCAGGACGAGCGTAAAGACAGCGTCTCGTCACTGGACGCTGACGACCCGGGAGTCACTGAGAAAAGAAGGAAATAAGGATGCAAGGACGCAGAGGAGGAGAGAGGGAAAGTGGGTTTAAGGACAGAGGAAATGAAGTGTGTAGGATCGTTCTGTGAATCGTCTCCTATCCTCTGTCTCTGCATCACTGCAGGACAAAAAGAAGAAGAGACAATTGTCTTCATTTGTTCCCACTGTGATAAAACAGTGAGAACGACGATTAATAAGAGAAGCACCAATGGAAGGAAGAGGAAGAGGAAGAGGAAGAGGAAGAGGAAGAGCTGCTGGTGACGAAGAGTCTTCAACATCACAGAGGACGACTGAGACTTTAGACTGAGACTTTAGACCGAGACTTTAGACCGGGGACTGGGCGGGGCTTTGAGCCAGAGACTTTAGACTGAGACTTTTAGACGAGACTTTAGAATGAGACTTGGGTGTTTAGACAGAGACTTAAGACCCGAGACTTTAGACTGAGACTTTAGAATGAGACTTTAGAATGAGACTTTAGAATGAGACTTTGAACCCGAGACTGGGCAGGAGGCTGGAGCTGAGACTTTGGGCTGAGACTTGGAGCCGAGACTTTTAGAATGAGACTTTTAGGGCCGAGACTTTAGAATAGACTTTAGAATGAGACTTTAGACTGAGACTTTCTGTTTGAGACTTTAGACTGAGACTTTAGACCGAGACTTTAGACTGAGACTTTTAGAGGCCGAGACTTTAGACCGAGACTTTAGACCGCTTTTTAGACCGAGACTTTGGGCAGAGACTTTAGAATGAGACTTTAGACGGGGAACTTTGAGCTGAGACTTTAAGGCCGAGACTTTGAGCCAGAGACGAGACTTTGGGCCGAGGACTTTTGGGCCGAGACTTTAGACTGAGACTTTAGACCAGAGACTTTAGAATGAGACTTTTAGAATGAGACTTTAGACGAGGGCAGAATGAGACTTTGGGCGAGACTTTCTAGACTGAGACTTTGGGCGAGACTTTGGGCCGAGACTTTGGGCGAGGCTGGGCGAGACTTTAGAATGCAGACTTTGGGCGAGACTTTGAATGGGAACTGGAGCCAGGGCTGGGCGAGACTTTGGGCCGAGACTTTGGGCCGAGACTTTGGGCCGAGGCTAGGCGAGACTTTGGGCCGGGCTTTGGGCGAGACTTTGAGGCTGAGGTGCTGACCCGAGACTTTAGAATGAGACTTTAGACCGAGACTTTAGACTGAGACTTTAGACCGAGACTTTAGACCGAGACTTTATTTTAGCCAGAAGTCTCACATATAACTCACATATAACTGTTTCTCATCTTCTTTTAAAATCCTTTGTTCAGATCGACCTCAGTGACACAAAGTGACCACACGAGGCAGCAGAGGACCAGCAGCTCCTAAAATCACTGATCACTTTCTCCATGGAGTTTGGTGTGGTGTAAAATTAAACCATTCATTTTCTTAATTATGTGAGTTTCATTTCAGTATCAGTGATGAAAGGAGGAGGAGGAGGAGCTTCTAAGTGCTCCCACTCCTCCTCCTCCTCCTCCTCCTCCTCCATGATATAAAAACTATCTACATATGAATCATTCATAAAACTCTTTGGTTAATTTAATATAATGAAATAAATTATAAATAAATAAATAAATGATGCGACTGCTCAAAAGTGCGTAAATATTCCTCAACAGATGTTGTTTTCTAATGTTCCTTAAAACGAGCAAAAAATGGACAAAATGTGAGAAAGTTGTTGTTGAATTCTGTAAGAACGTCTTCTTTCTGCACACACACACACACACACACACACACACACCAATCTGTGAGTGTGGATTCAACACAAACTACACAAACCACTGTTTTCTTCTTAAAGGTCAATCTACTGAAAATTAAGATTAAGATTTTACTGGTGCAAAACTTTAGGCTTATTTTACTCAAATATACTTATTTTGCTGTGTGTGTGTGTGTTTGTGTGCGTGTGTGTGTGTTTGTGTTTGTATGGGTGTGTGTGTGTGCATGTGTGTGTGTGTGCATGTGTGTGTGTGTGTCCCATTATTTTACATTTCCATAAATAACAGGAAATAAATAAATAAATGTGCAGTTGCACCATCTCACCACTAGATGTCAGCAGCGTATCTTCCTATTGATGTGCAGGTCATGTCCACAGTCCTCAGTGAAGTCTGTGTCTGAATTTATGAGCTGCAGAAAACCACATTAAAGGGACAGTATGTGACATTTGTAAAGATCTACCTTTGTGTAAGTGCTTTAAATAATAAGAATAAAACGTTAACTCCGCCTCTAATCACCATGTCTTAATCACAGCTGCGATGTATGACAGTGTCACACAACCTAAAAAAGACAGAGTCGCCCTTTAAGATTGACTGACGATGAAAAACACGGTGTTGTTGTTGTTGTTGTTGTTGCTCACAACAGTCGGCGTCTCATGAAAAAAATCACAACGATTTGCTGCCATTTTTAACAGTGAAACATTAACAGCAGACGAGGTGATTATTGACTCACGTCGTCAGCAATCGATTCGCTTTTTCAAGAAATACAAGAAAAGCCATAAATCGTCAGCTGATCACGGCCGACTGTGAGTGTGTGTGTGTGAGTGCGTGTGTGTGTGAGTGCGTGTGCGTGTGTGTGCGTGTGACGTTTTTTCTCACATTTCATTGTATCTCATTGATTTTCCAGGACAAAGTCTTTGTGCGTCGTCATCACTTCTGTCAAACAGTCATTGAATAAAAGAAGAACTGACACACACGTGAGACCTGAACTGAAAATGTGGCTGAAAACACTCACTGTGAGACACTTTCCAACAGGAAATCACTGATTTTCTCTGTGGACTTTGGTGTGGGAGAGTGAGTCGTTGACAGACTTCAGTTTCTGAATCAAGGTTGTTTCTCCTTCTCTTTTCATTCGAACTCACCAAGTTCAGTCCACTTCACTGGATCTATGTGCCCTCCAGTCTGCTGAGTCCAGTCCAGTCCAGTCGAGTCCAGTCCGGAGCTAACGAAGAGGAGCAACAGCTGTGCAGTAATTACACTGCTGCTCACAGTGATGACATTTATGAAGTCAGGCTGCACAGAGGAAGACACACACACACACACACACACACACACACAAAATGGCTCAGTAGCGCCCCCAAAGGTGAACTCTGAAAACTTAAGAGAGAGGAGTTGCAGAT